>NC_044499.1:49470814-49520814 GCF_902362185.1 Chanos chanos | reverse complement strand
TTTATTTTTTACCTGTTACTACTTCAGGGACTTAGAAAAAGCCCAAAATTCATTTCAAAGTCTGCAAGACATAGAGGTCGCTAAGCAACCCCTGCACACGGTTCTTGATGAGAAAAGATGAGGGAGAAAAAAAAAACAGCGCTGACAATATTGGTTGTGTTCTGTGTTTCAGCTCGGGGAGGAAACGGTGAATAACAGCGAGTTCTGAGTGACCGAATTAAAAACCATTCACTGTTACAATACGGTCATGTTTCAGTTCTGATGTCTCTCATACCACCATGCCTGTGGTGCTATTATATTCCTCCCACTGAGAATATGATGGGGAGTAATGGGATGCTGGGGTAAAAAGCCATTTTAAGGCGCAATAAGACATTCATTAAGAGTTTTATCAGAGTCAGAATCTATAGTAGATCACTATACCATCAGTCTCCTACGACACAGACTCGGATACGCACTATGCGTTATAGACCCTTTTGACAGGTTTTTCATCTTGGCTCATTTGAAAAACGAATGAACAAAAGGTCTTTTGACATATCGCTCTATTTCTGTTTCAGACGGAGATGGAGCCCCAGGTTTTCACTTGGTAGGAGACAGGTAAAGAACTGTCAAAGTATGATTTGAATGATTAAGAATGTTTAGCTCCCACCTCACTGGTTGATTCAGACAACCTTGTTGGGCTCACGGCTACCGATTTTTTTTTAAATGACGGGCCGCTGGGATTTGAATTTTGAATGAAGACGGCGTTCGCTGCTCCAATATCTCCCAGGACCGTGGCTTTATTTACAGCTTGGAGAGACACACCACAACAAGTCAACGTGTAAAATGCGCGCGAGGTGCTGAATTCTTGCTTGACGCTATGATTACAGCTTCAAAAAAAAAATTAATAAATAAAAGTTTGTTTGTTTCACAACGCAAACTGAACCGTGTTACACCACTGTTTTAGCCAGGCGTGCAAACGCTGAAGCGAAGAGCGTGACATAATCATAGAAAATATTCAGTCTCATTGATTAAAACAAAGAGGACAAGCTGACTTGTTTCGCTGGTCGAGTCAACACGCAGCCTAACAAGACAGCTGAACAAGCAGCTGACAGGACTTGTCTGTAAAGTTCTGCAGCTGTAGATACTCACTGACAGTAGAGGCAGTTAGAGAAGTGAGCTAATTCATTGGTGGTGTTTCTCAATAGCATGCAGTGAGCTCAAACCAAATGACACACTCACTGGACATGGACAGACGGCTTTAAAGCACTCACTTCTCTCCTGTGTCTCTTTGTTTTACTGCCTCTGCTCCATTTGAATTCATTCATTATTTAATCATATTCACACACACACACACACACAATCTAACACAAACATATACATTTGAGATGTAAATGGTACAGGCAGAAGACAGACCCACTTTAAAGAGATTCAATAAATGTGCCAAGACTTCTTGAGTGTAGTTTCAGTTGTTTTTAGGTTTTTTATTCTGCAAAACAAACCAGCTGATTCTGACCATATCAGTTTCTGGACTCAATCAAACATGTCAGAGAAATAACTTTATTCATTCTGCAGCAGAGAAAATCAGACACACCTATAATCACTGCACATAGGTAATGCTGAGAAGAATCTCATTTGAATTCCAACTTATGTTTTTTTTTTCCTAGATGAAGAGTGTCTGCAAAGTGTCTCCTGGAATCATCCAATTTTAATAATCTCTTCATTATGTAAGATGGGAATTACAATTACCGCCAAAACGTGAAATATATGTGCATTTTAATGTTCTGCTCTGATTGCAGCTGTGAGCATGAAAAGACATGTGAATGTGTGTGTGTGTGTGTGTGTGCATGCACACACATGTCTGTGTTTGTGTGTGTGCACATAAGTGTGTGTGTGTGTGTGTGTGTGTACACATGTGTCTGTATGTGTGTGTCTGTGTGTGTGTGTGTGTGCATGTGTGCATGTGCACGTGTCTGCATTTGTGTGTGTGTGTGTGTGTGTGCGTGTGTGTCAGTACACACACCATTTTTAGGTGTATTTATGGGGAAGTTTTCAGACTGTCAAAGCCAACTTTTAATTTTTTTTTTTTTTTTTTTTAATTACTAAAACAGATTTCATTTTACTTTTCCTCCACTCCTTTCGCTTAGTTCTGAGTCACTCCATTGTCTTTTGGCTGTGAGAAATCCCCTGGGACCATTGAGATGAACTAAATATCTGTTTTCTCACACATCACCAAAGGAGGGTCTCCTTGTAGATAATTGAGCTGAATCAGTTATGGTTTATAGTGACTTAGCCCTGTGTCAGGCAAGAAATGAGCCAAGCTAAAGTTCCCCCCACAGACCAAGGCTGACACCAGCAGCTTTACATCAGCAGGGAAAATCAGATGAAATTTTTTTTCTCTTATTTCTCACACGGGTGCAATAACTATTTTTTGATTATTTTAAATCTACGGTCATAGTTTGTATTAGACCTGAGAAAGACACAGAGAGAGAGAGCAAGAGAGAGAGAGAGAGACTTTTTTTATAGAACAAGCTATGGCTGTTTTAATAAAGAGGAGTCCATGAGTTTAGCTTGTTACTGAAGCTGCAACGAGTGCTTGTCTTATGGTCTAAGACGAGCACACAGTATTAAGACTTGCACACATGAATCACAATCTTTCCACCTTGGCCACAGTCAGTGTGTGTGTGTGTGTGTGTGTGTGTGTGTGTGTGTGTGTGCGCGTGCGTGCGTGCGTGTGAGTGCGTGTGTGTGTCTGTGAGTGTTAAAATGATTTGACACAGGTGCACTCACAGCACTGGTGGGGTCGATCCTGGGTCTCTCCATGGCGATGGTGATGCAGTTGAGGAAGATAATGACCAGGACCACATGGTCAAACATCTTATGTGTGATGATCTTATTACAGGTCACACGAAACCTGCCGAAGGATCAGCAATTACGTCAGTAAAAAACCAGACAAGATGGAGATCCATTTAACCCGGATAACAGTCAATTGATTACACATGCGCATGTGATTGTTGTTATTCAGGCAAAATCAATTTTTGTAATATTACGTAACATATGTAAGTGGATTGGGTGACATGAAAACTGCGTCGTGAACTGTCTTTAATTATGGGAAACTTTGCCTCCTGTTGAAAAATTCATGTTCTAGACTGAGCAGAGTGTCAGAACAGACTGAAACTCTTAGGCGTTGTCATGCCAACCCTGTTTCTCCCTGTTCTGTTTGTTCATGCAGCAAGCACACTCGTATTGAGGTGAAACGGGAAGAGAGTACACTCTCTGATGCGGAGCTGCGTCTGAAAAAACATCCATTATGTTTCATGAAGGCAGAGTACAGAAATGTGACTTTTAAAAATGTTGAACCTTACTTAACCAAGACGTTTTACGACCCACAATGATTTGATCATAGTACCTCTCATGTGAATAACTTAAACCAGTAACTTGTAAACGATCGAGATTATGCTCGCCCATATAGAGACAAGGCTATAAAAAGCCCTTTAGATGCGCACACGTGCAAACGTCCACACACACACACACACACACACACACACACACACACACACACACACACAGGGGGGAATGAGCTGCTCTAATGCTGACCTGCTATATTCTGCTCATAAATGCAGTGTGTGGTGAGAAGCGTTCCTGGCTAGGGGAGGGGAGGGGGAATGATCCTCTGCTGTTTGATGTTTAATTAGTAAAGAGTTGGCAGAGGGTAACATGCTCTGCTCTCATCTCTTCTCTTTCTCTCTCTCTCTTTTTTTTTTGCCTTTAATAAGCGCATTCTCCGTGAAGCCTTAATGTAAGAAGACGCACACTTCAAAGCTGGGTTGGGCAGAGAGGAGAGGAGAGGTGGAGACGGCCACGTGCCTGGGAGAACTGCCTTTACACACTCAGACACACACACACACACACACGCACAAACGGAGAGATCTCCATGTCCCAGAAGTGTCAGAGTGCAGACACTCAGCACCGGGGGAAACCCACTGGGGTGTTTCTGCTGAGTGAGCTCCTGAATGGCCACACACAGCTGGGAGGATCAGTGGGAAAACACAGGAGGGGGAGACCCACGCCAGCTCACCTGGACTGCGGGGGAAACAGGTACAGGGACCAGGTGTTCCGCTGCCGACACCACTCCGGTTGCTTCCGCTCCAGCCAGCGATAGAATCGTTGCTTCCGACTCTGTCAGAGAAAGTTTGGGTGCGATATACTATAACGTTTAACATAGAACCAAATGGTACTCATACCTAATATAAATGAATTCTAATGAATCAGAAGAACAGCGATTATAGTATGTGGACTACATTCAAGGGGAAAAAAACATACTTAACAAAAAGCATCCCTTATACTGTCTAAACCCTGAAACGTGATGGCCATGGTTGCTATGGTAAACCAGGAACCTGCTCTCACCAGGTTTCCCTCCTCGTTCTCGTCCTCGCTGTGTTGCTCGTCGAGAGACAGTTGCGTGGTGGCGGCGGCAGAGGGCGAAGTTTTGCCGTTGCAGTCCTGACTGAGTAGGTTGGGCGGCCGGGCGCTGTGGATGCTGGCCGACCTGCACAGGTAAGGTACCTGCAGGGTGTCGGGAGGCAGGTCGAAAGAGCTTCGCGTCTCCACGGACTCCATGCGCCGGTGTCGAGGCCTCTGGCCCAGAGAGTCCGTCCTGGGGAGGGAGGTGTCGTCTCCCTCCGACATCCTCCCGCCTCCTCCTCTTCCACCCGTGCCCTCGTCCTCGTCGGAGCTGGACTGGCCGTCGCCGGAGAGCAGAGAGCGGCGTTCTCCGGACTGGCGTTTCTGTCGTTTCAGGCTAGGGGCTCGACCGAGGCTGTTCCAGCTGGAACGACGGCTATTCCAGCTGCTGGCCGAACTCCAGGGCGCGTAAGGAGAACTCCGGGCGCTCGACTACAGGCAAACGATGAAAAAAACAAGAACAGGAATAAGGAATCGTGGTCGTATTGTCTTTATTACCAGTCTCATCTTCAGTCAATGGTTAACTATAGGTCAGGAGCGTTCATTTTTTTTTCTTTAAGGGAGGCAAATTTCTTCCAACCCCATACATAACACACCCCTGTTTTGCCTGTTCAACCAATCGGTAGCTCAATCAGGTGAGTTTGAGCAAGGTAGGAGCAAAAGTCACCACATCTCCTAGATCTGAACCACGTGCTACATCATATTCACAGCCTATGACTCATACTGAAAGCAGTGGGAAGCAAAAGAGTGGACATATTATAGTCAGGAAGACATAAATCAAGTCCAAGCCCATAGCATAGCCACAGAACATTTTGCCAGTGGATTCCTCAAGTGGCCATCTTAAAATAAAATTTCAATTAATCCCATGTATCTTTCTTAATCCTGTGGAAGGGGACTGACCGGAGACTTCTCATGGCAGCATGGGTCCACAGAGACATTACTGCCCCTGCGAGACTCATAGCCCAGGGCGGGATCACCCGCTCCCGAAATCTTGGGCACGGGCATGGGCGTGGCCGCCGTGTGGGTGATGAGAGGAGGTGTAAGGCTGGACTTCAGGTCCACGTGTCCGTTGATGGGCACCACCGCTGTGTTAAAAAAAAAAGAAAGAAAAAAAGGAAAAGATGGAGGAACAGGGAGGAACGGCTCAACATTAAGTATCCTTGCAAAACATGACAGACAACTGAAAAATGAATGAAGTACCATTCCCAGAATAAATGTTTCACTAGTCCACTGATGCTCAGGGTATAGCAGAACGGGACGTTATATCTTGCAGTAAGGAACAGAGTGAACAGGCTGAGAGATAAGGGTTTCTAATACGCGTCTCGACTTCTCTCAAGTCTCATTATGAAATCCAGCAAGTCTCCAACTCTGTGCCATCAAAACGCTCCAATCAGCATTTTTGCCTATGGAATATTAGAATAATGTTCCTTACGTGTCACATGTTGACCTAGGGAAGAGGTGAAGAGAAAAGAACAGAGGTTGAAACTCACCAGCAGATGCCGAACTCTCCTTCTTTCCACCCCGCACATCCTCCATGCTCCGCGTGTAGAAGTCCACCTCCGAATCCGATTTCGAGGCGTCACCCTTCATAACAGGGAGGGGAGGACAGAATGAGAGGAGAGTGAGTGGGGTGGGGTAAACAGGAGGTTATAGGTCTGGGCAAAGTGAAAGAGGGGCGGAGACGATGCAGAGGTTGGTGTGGGTCAAAGGTCGAAGGTCAAAGGGCAACCGTAACTTAACCACGGGAGTGACAAACCGTTGTAGGGGTGGTCCACAACAGCATAGTGAGTGCATGCATGGACAATCCCAGCCTGCGGGACCACTCTGAAACAGCGTCGGCCGTAAGACACCGAACATGTGTAATCTCAGCGATAACTTTAAATGCATGATTCAAATTTCTGGGGGGGGGGGGGATGGGATTTCATCATTAATCCATCTGTTTTGTTTATCCTATACGGCCAAACGGCAGTGAAAACGTGTGGGCTCTTCTCTGCCCACCGCACAAACAGAAGGCATGCCCAGTAATCACATATGAGAAAATAAACACGGCTATTTTTATCAAAAGGGCACATCCCTTTGTTTTTCCTTGTATCTTCCCGGTCTTCTGTCTCAATTCTGTTGGCATAACTGCTTCAAGCAAAGAAGTGTTTCAGAGTGGTCTAGTACAAATCATCAACACTGTGTGGTTTGTCAGAACAATTCAATTGTTTGTGCACCCTCTGTCTCTCTCTCTCTCTCTCGCTCTCTCAGCCTCTGTCAGTGCCCTTGTTTCCTGATTTATAACCATCTCAGTGGAGCATGACTGGAACAGAGGAGACAGTGATCTGCAAATCTCAGATCAGAGGGACTAGATTCCACATTTCTCATGTCATAGAGGACACAACCATCTGGAGCCTGCCTGATTTCGAATGTGAAAAGTGGAAGAAAATTGGATGAGGAAATTAGAATCTCAACGAACGAGCCAATCAACTGTAGAGCACTTGGCCTTGGAACCGATGCCAAACTAATTATTTTGCGATTCCTTTCGGCATTTGATTTCCATACTTACTGTTTGACAATGCTTAAGCTGAAATGTGGTAGAGTTTTAAAAAGAGAGAGAGAGAGAGCAAAAAAAAGAGAGGTTGAGACAATTGAGAGAGTTCTGGCAAACATCTGAGTCTAAAAACAATGTCTCCCATTGGTTTCAGATTAAGTCAACCAGTTTTGAATTAAGAAAAACAAAAAAGAAGAAGAAGTTTAGCACTTTTCGCTCCACAAAAACAGCATGCAACGAGGACAAATATTGTAACCGCAGTATGTTACATGTTACATGAATTAAATGAAAAACTTGAAAATGCCTGAGTACAACTAAGTAAGAAACCAGTGGGATCATTGTATCTAAACATGTCACATTACAACCGCAATTAATTCACACTGGGACTAAAACAAAGGACAGTTGACTGTGGTTTTGTAAACAAGGGAAAGAACACAACAGCAAAAGCCAATAGGACACCCACAAGAACAAAACTTTGAGTCGCTAAGAAAAAAAAAAAAAAAAGTTATTACATCACTAGAATTAAGCTCTATTAGTCAGGTCAGGAGAACATCTCCACCCCAGTGGAGAAAAACAAAGAAAAAAACAAGAAGACAAAAAAAAAAAAACCCCAAAAAACAAAAAAACAGGAGCACAGCTGTGATAGGTTGAACTCAGCAGAGCAACGTGGCAAAGCATCATCAGAATCCAATCACCAACTCTCCCACTCGGTGACAGTCGTCGGGGGGAGGGTTATGTTAGCCTTTTACTTTAGCATCAGCACCCACTTTGGTTACTCACAGCATGCCCGTGACCAGGCAATGGACCCTGCTCAACTTCCAGATGTGCTGCGGGCAGATGTGCGGCAGGCCCGTTTCTGCGGGCCCTGGATAACTGAGTCCTCACTCCCACTTGGCCTTTCTAAGCGGAGAGACGAGGTGGAGCCGTAAGACAATAGCTGCAGCGTTCAGACGCGGTCAACTTGCACCTTCAATTCTGAGTGCCAGATTTTCCAGCAGAAAGAAAACAGGGAATTCCTCCCACTGCAGGCACTACACTATCCGAGTTGTGGGATTTTCTCCAAGAATGAGATCAATTCCATATCTTTCTTGAACATGTAAAAGAGGCAGTTTCCTTACTTTGGTTGTGGTATAAATTTTGTTCATAACATTGATCTCCATATGAACAGATAAGGATACTGAGGCTTAAACCCATTGTCGGGTGTCAACTTACAATGACGCCATAAGATAGGTCTTGAGTCAAGTTATTCATGAACAGAGAACTTATTTTGAGATACGAATAACTTATTTTAAGATATTACTTGTTAGACCAGATAAGTTTTGAAAGGACGATCTAATATGTTCTGATTGGAGATCATCTGTGGCAAAATGGCTTCCGAACAATTGGGAGAGAAAAGAGAGCGGACATTTCCGACGCTGCATGTAATGAGGTGACTAACTGAGAAGCGGATCTTGTCGTGGGGCCGGTGAGATACACAGCTCACACAGTATAGAGGAATCATCTGTCACTAAGTGTCACCTAGCACAGCTGTATGGGAGGGAACAGGAACAGGACATGAAATCTACAGACATGACGGTCGCAACATTTCACAGCTGACGTTACTGAACCAGACTGAACTACATACGGAGCAAACTCTTTTCAAAGTCTCCTCTACAGGATCAAGTGTTTAGAAAACCTCTTTATTTTTATACACTGGTTTTGTTTTTTTTGGGGGGGGGGGGGGGGTGTGTGTGAAACGCACTGTATTTAGTGTGTAATTTCTGTTATATTTGGTGCGATAAAATCTGATTCGAAGAGAGCCGAGAAAAACAAACAGAATCCACGGTTAAGAAGGACGAAGAGCCTTGTGTGGACATTGACTATCTCTCTCACAAATCTTGTTCAGTGTTCGTTGTAAAGTCCAGCTTAAGTGACTTCCTGTCCTCTTTATTTTGTTTTCATGTAGCTGTCTGTCTGGCTGGCCTTCCCTGATTTCACTGTGGCTTTCCATAAGCACAAACATATCCTTTCCGCCAGATAAAATTAAGAAGCCGCACAGAACGGATCCGCTGCTGGGTTTTGTAATTTTTTGCCTCAAGCCATTGAACAAGTGAACCTGAAGAGGGACTCTAAGTCAAGTCTGCTTCAACCAAAAAGATAGACAGAAAAAAAAAAAAAAAACAACAACAAAAAAAAACAACCACGAGTGACATTGTCCACAGATGTCAAGATCCCCTTGGTTGGGCTCACAGGGTTAGATCATGCGGAGTTCTACATACCCCTGTGTCCACTGGCAGCTGAATGCAACTCAGCTGGCCGTGAAAGTCCTCCCTCTTGGACAGTTCCTATAGTGGAGACGTTTAATGTTTTACCACAGAAAGGAAACCAGTTAGAGAGTTAGAGCAAGGGGTGGGTGGGAGAAAGAAAGTAGTTTAGTATGTTTGGAGAATTAGAAATGTGAGGAAGCAATTTACTGAACACAGTTAAGTCAAAACTGATAATTGTGTCATTCATATAGAGTTGCTTGTAGAGGGGGAAAAAAAAAAAAAGTATCAAGAATGTTATATCTGTGTGCTCAGGAGAAGTTGGAAGGAAAAAAATAATGGCGAAAATGAACTCTCTGGCTAACAGCGGTGAACCTAAAAATCATACAGAAATCGACTTTAGGTTAGTTGGCACCAGTTTGAATTCATATGTCCTGCCAACATGAAACATGGATGGAAAAACAAGTCAACAATGGTTATGATGTGTTAGTCTGAAAGAGAAAAAAAACATTTTTGCATCAATAACATCATGTGTTGGCATTAGCTCAGGGTAGTTGCAGAGTCACTGCAATGCTAGCAGGGCATTGATCCAGATAATGCATCGTTTAGCTTAACATACGTCATTCAACCGTTGGTTTCCCTGGCAACCCTGTCGCAGTGCAAAGTTCGGACGACTAAAAATAAGCCTGATGTTTGCAGAAATGAATGTAAGTTGTAAAGAGAAGAAATAAAAAAAAACAAAAGAAAACAGCTTTAGGAAGGACTGAATGAAGGAGAGGGTAAATGCTAAACTGAGTTAAAGATCTTATTTGTATCAAACGACTATCAAACATGTGGTGCACAGTGAACTTGTGAAATTTGCTTAGCTAAGCTAATGATAACGCCATTAAAATGGCAGCTGATGTAATTTTGGCTCATTATTTAAAACATTATGTTTATTATTACAGGCTTTGGAGTAGCTAACATTATTTCCTCTAGGGTTGCTATGATGTTATGAGGGAGCTTTTTGTATCCAGCAGACTGGTATAACAAAATCTGGAAGACACAATTACCTTATAAAGCACTGTTGGGCTTTATCCAGGAGATACCTGCAGCCAGACAGACGATGACTGATGCTAAGGAATAACTTGTGTTAAACTTAAATTGATTTTACTTCACACTTTATCTTCTATATTGACGTTATAAGTCTACACAAGAAGAAAATATATGTGCTTTCTACAGACTTACTCAGATACCACTGGACTAGATCAAAAGATTCATCACTAACTAACACACCTGTCTGGACCTGAACTAGAACAGAACTGTGACATGATGTCCACAAAAGGCACAGGAAAAAAAAAATGGTCATATGATTTGACTGCTGAGGAGAATATTAATGTTTTTTGGCGAATAAATATGATGTAAAATTGTTAGATAGGCGGATATATCTCCTCCTGTGGAAAAGTAATTGAGTTTCCATTTCTCCAGAGTATAAAGAAAATATGCCCCTAATCATTTCTTATCAACAAAGGGAAGATCAAAGCTTAGGTGTGTTTGCAGTTTGAGACGGCATTCAATTAAAAATAGCGGCGAAGCCAATCGACGCGATTTGGCCGAGCTCCTTTCAAAAATATGGATCTAAAAACAAATCCTCTCCACTCCCCCCCCACCCCCTCAAAAAAAAGAAAAAAAAAAAAGATACATAGGTATACCGTTTGTATCTTTGATTTATCCTGAGGCTGCCCTGTTTTCATTGTGTCTGTCTTTCTGTCAAAGAAAAATGGTAGCTATGTGTTGGGGAGCTAAGTTATTTCATAAGCGTATGGAAAAAGAGAGGGTAGAACAAAGGGAGGGGAGAGAGAGAGAGAGAAAGAGAGAGAGAGAGAGAGCGTACACATGAGAGAGAGAGAGAGAGAGAGAGAGGAGAAGCGCTTTGAGGTGAGGAGAGAATTGCTCTGGCATGAGTCTGAGGGTTAGCATATGTTTTCTTGCACTGGTCACACACACACACACACACACACACACGCACATGCACATACATACACACACACAAACACACACACACACACACACACACACACACACGCATACACACATGCACATACGCACACACACATGCACACGCACACACACACGCACCCACACATGTGGAAAGCAGACTGAGGTACTTATCACTACCTGTTGAATAATGAAAACCATTAGACCAAGACAAGAGAAAAAAAAAAGAGAGGGCTAAGAATACCCAAGCAGAGGGTTAATGGGGGGAGAGAAGGAGGGCAGAACTGGAATCTGTTCTGGAAGAGCGAGATGGAAAGAATGAGAGAGAGAGAGAGTGAGAGAGAAAGAGAGAGATTATAAAATACAATATGAGAGAGGGAGGGAGGGAGGGAGGATTGAATGGTTGAGCTTTACCTCTGTCTGGAATCCCTCCACTAAGATAGCCACCAGCAGGTTGAAGAGGACGTAGTTGCCAAAGGTCATGAGGGCGATGAAGTAGAGAGCAGCTATGGGCGATGTGGAGGCCATGCCATTATACAAGACTTTATTCCAGTCCTCCTGGGTGAGAATCTAACAGTGCATCAAAGGAGCATTAAACACACGTCCAGAGTACGATAAACACACACGTACACTCAGGCACCGCAAATATATTAACCTGTCACGGCAAACTGTGCTTGCTTAAGCATGCAAACACACACATAGACACACACACTCACACACACACACACAAACACACACACAAACACACACACAAACACAGAGTCACAAACACAGAGTCACGAACAGTTTACCTGGAAGACAGTGACGATGGCCCAAAGCAGAGAGTCAAAGTTCTTGCGGTCTGGTAGAGTGTCTCCATCTCTCTCAGAGCCAAACTTACATCCAAACAAGTGCATACCCAATATGCTGTCATAAACAAAGAGCAGTGGAGACAGACAGACAGACAGGGTCAAAAAGCAATATCAGCTGATGCATCAGTAAACAACCCTGAGGATATCAGCGTTAGCCATGCTGCCTGGTCGCTTCATAAGGAGAAGTTGTGAGTGTGGATTCAGTCAGTGCTATGTGTAAATGTGGATTCAGTCAGTGCTATGTGTAAATGTGGATTCAGTCAGTGCTATGTGTAAATGTGGATTCAGTCAGTGTTAGGTGTAAATGTGGATTCAGTCAGTGTTATGTGTAAATGTGGATTCAGTCAGTGCTATGTGTAAATGTGGATTCAGTCAGTGCTATGTGTAAATGTAGATTCAGTCAGTGATATGTGTAAATGTGGATTCAGTCAGTGTTAGGTGTAAATGTGGATTCAGTCAGTGCTATGTGTAAATGTGGATTCAGTCAGTGCTAGGTGTAAATGTGGATTCAGTCAGTGTTATGTGTAAATGTGGATTCAGTCAGTGCTATCTGTAAATGTAGATTCAGTCAGTGCTATGTGTAAATGTGGATTCAGTCAGTGCTATGTGTAAATGTAGATTCAGTCAGTGCTATGTGTAAATGTAGATTCAGTCAGTGCTATGTGTAAATGTAGATTCAGTCAGTGCTATGTGTAAATGTAGATTCAGTCAGTGATATGTGTAAATGTAGATTCAGTCAGTGCTATGTGTAAATGTAGATTCAGTCAGTGCTAGGTGTAAATGTAGATTCAGTCAGTGCTATGTGTAAATGTAGATTCAGTCAGTGATATGTGTAAATGTAGATTCAGTCAGTGCTCTGTGTAAATGTAGATTCAGTCATTGATATGTGTAAATGTGGATTCAGTCAGTGCTATGTGTAAATGTGGATCCAGTCAGTGATATGTGTAAATGTAGATTCAATCAGTGCTAGGTGTAAATGTAGATTTAGTCAGTGCTATGTGTAAATGTAGATTCAGTCATTGATATGTGTAAATGTGGATTCAGTCAGTGATATGTGTAAATGTAGATTCAGTCAGTGATATGTGTAAATGTAGATTCAGTCAGTGATATGTGTAAATGTAGATTCAGTCAGTGCTATGTGTAAATGTAGATTCAGTCAGTGATATGTGTAAATGTAGATTCAGTCAGTGCTATGTGTAAATGTAGATTCAGTCATTGATATGTGTAAATGTGGATTCAGTCAGTGCTATGTGTAAATGTGGATTCAGTCAGTGATATGTGTAAATGTAGATTCAGTCAGTGCTATGTGTAAATGTGGATTCAGTGAGTGCTATGTGTAAATGTGGATTCAGTCAGTGCTATGTGTAAATGTAGATTCAGTCAGTGATATGTGTAAATGTAGATTCAGTCATTGATATGTGCAAATGTGGATTCAGTCAGTGATATGTGTAAATGTAGATTTAGTTAATGCAGTCACTGTTCAGCTAGACTGCTGCGGTATAGACCGAGGAGCTTAAACCTTATTCCTGTTTTCTTGCTTCATCAGTACAACACTCTGCATCTTTACAGTCCGCGCATAGATTTCCGGTGAGATAAAGTCATTGAGATTGTCACATTAACAAGCACTTCAGGTTCCACACACACAAATGTTCAAAACCAAAATATACAGTCTCTTCGGTTCTTGTGAAAATAGCGAATGTTCTAATCCCGTCCATCTCACCTAAAGATGAAGATGAAGAGCATGAGGAGCATACAAAAGGTCGCCACGTTGTCCATAGTCTTCATCAGAACCACCAGCTGTCTCTGCAGAGCCGGCATGAAGCGGACCAGCTTGAGCACACGCATGAGTCGAAACGTCCTGAGCACAGAGAGGCCGCCTCCCTGCTGACCGACGATCTCCCAAACACTGCGGCACATAAACTTCACTTTAAATTATCAATGACATGCCAGAGAGTCTGCAACTGCAGGAAACAGGTGTGTGCCAGATGTCATATCATTCAAAAAATGGCCTTGGAATGAGATGTTGAAAAATGAAATACGTTGACTCATGCCAGCGGAGGGTGATAATAAAGACGGTTTGTTTCTGTTATGGTCCAGACCAGAACTGAGGAACTGAGTTCATTGCTAAATGGGTAGAATTTTTTTCTTACTACAGAAAACTCAGCTGATGTTCATTTAAGGTGTGAGCAAGTTTGGTAAGGCTGAGAAAATCAGCAAACACACCTGATGACAACGATAATGCCATCGAAGATGTTGTAAGGGTTCTTGATGTAGCCAAATGGCCCGTACACCAGCAGTTTAAGGAGCATCTCCAGTGCAAACAAACTGGTGAAGACAATGTTGCTGATCTCCAGAGCATTGGTCAGTTCTTCAGGCTGAAAGAGCGGGACAGGAGGAGAGAAAACGTAAATAAAAAGAAAAAAAAAAAAGGAAGACAGTGAGAGACAACAACAATAAAAACAACAACAAAAATAGGTCAGAGAAATTAACAGAGCATTCAGCCATTTCAAAATTCTTGCTTCCTGTTTATGTCAAACACTTTGTGATCATTTCCGATCGTGCACTTTTAATTAGAGTTTTCCGAATGCGAACAGCGTCCTTGCACACCAGCAATTTTTTTCACAGGATGTCCGGAGGGTGAGATGTAGAGAAAACGAGAAAGAGAGAGAGGGAGAGAGAAGAAGAAGAAGAAGAAGAATTCGTTGCCGGTACACGTGAACATTATCCAGTTTTCCAGAACAGGAAACATATCGTACCGACGCTCCGATCCAGCATCAATACTCCTAATAACGTGTTGACACATATCAGAGGGGGATGACGTCTACAGGGAATGACAGACAAATCATAACAGATCTAATCAAACTCCAGCAACACGGGGGAGGAGGCGAGAGGGGGAAAACTGGAGGCCTAAGTGGACTCACGCTACTTAACAGGGTTTTTTTTTGTTTTTTCTCTTGCTTTCTCTTCTTTTTCCTTCACAGTAAAATCATTAGTGATGCAGACCACCCGAGACTGCTAATGACAGAATGACTGCTTACATTAGCCTTGCCCAGAGATGCCATAGCACACAGCTAATGTATCACTTTCCTCAGCCAGTCTACTGATTATTTTGCAAAGCATTTAGGTACACACTCACACACAGGGGTGGAGAGGTGCCAACTTCTGCCCATGTGGCTGTAGGAGAGTAATCCAAAAGGCGGTAAGTGAAGCTCAAATAAAAAAAATTTTTAAAAAGTGAGGAGGGCTTTTTACTTTTTCTTTTCTTTTCTTATTCAAATAAAACTGTTGTTACAGAGAGAGAGGGAGAGAGAGAGGTAGAGAGAGAGAGAGAGAGAGAGAGGCAGAGAGAAAGGGAGAGAGAGAGAGAGGTAGAGAGAGAGAGAGGGAGAGAGAGAGAGAGGTAGAGAGAGAGAGGGAGAGGGAGAGAGGGAGAGAGAGGGAGAGAGAGAGAGGCAGAGAGAGCGCTTACTTTAAAAATGTGATCAGATTCGGTCTCAGTGGCACACATTCATTAGAAATAATGAAATTTATATCATTTCTGTCGATATTTAACAGCACAACGTTAACATCTTAACATCCATATGAACAGGAGAAATTGTGTATTACGTAAAAAAAAACCAATGCATGGTGTAGGGTTGACACAGCATTAACAAAGAAAGCATAGATAAACACACAAATGAATAAATAAATAAATAAATAAACAAGAATAATTTTTTTCATCAACCTACTTACTTCCCTGTTTTTCCTCTGTGAAGTTTCTCTGAGGCAAATGGGCTTACCTCCTAAATAACCAAATGCAATGACCAAACACCACATTACTCATTTGCACTAAAATCCCTTTTCTGCAGGTGAAGTACAAAGGGATAAAGAAAAAAAGAAAAAAAACAAAATCCCCCAGGTTCAATGGTAGAATTGATGTTGTTGATAGTGCGGCATGTGGGGAGAGATTTTTACGAGGTGCGTATGAATTGGACGAGACATATAAGCTTGCTCATATTTTGCTTTGGATGCTGTCTTTTGCGATTGTAAAAAATTCTACTGGGCAACAGAGCCTAACTCACGCAGATGCACACGCACACGCACACGCACACGCACACGCATGCATTCTTGGAGCATCGTGGCTGGCTGCTTTTAATGAACACCCTCTTAAATCGCTCTTAAACAGGCACAGCGTCCCCTGGCACCAAACGATTCGTTTATCAGAACTAACGACGTGTACGGAACCAAGCAGTCTTTAAAAAAAAAAAAAAAAACGATGTATGTACACAGAATCGTAATTGCGCCACGCCCTGTGAGGAGGACAGAAACGCCTTGAATGCCGTAATTGTTTTTCCTAAATGATCGTCTCAGCGACGTAATGACAAAAAAACACAATTACATTGAGTACGGAGATGAAGAATAACATGGAAATGACTAATCGAGTTAGGCTTAATCTAATCTAATACAGTACAGCTCCTAGGCGCATTATGATGAAGTGCGGAGCTATTTGTGGTGTCTGCGGACTCTGACAGGGTGCGGGGCCAATCTTTCCTCATCACGGCTGCCCAGGGTTGGGCCCTCTCTAACCAGCAGGAGACCACTCTGCTCTGCTCCTCTCTGCCTGGTGAGGATCTTCGGTTCAAACCAGGACTTCTCGTGTCTTACATAAAATGCTAAAATCCCTAGTCTATCTGCTTCTTTTTTTTTTTTTTTTTTTTGCTTTTTTTTTCCTCCGCAGACAGAACAAGGCTGAAGACAGTACTTGGACCAAAACAAGGTGGTTACATGGAGATTTGTGTGTATGTGTGTGTGTGTGTGTGTGTGTGTGTGTGTGTGTGTGTGTGTCTTTGCGTGCGTGTGTTACGTGCACACATACTCAGTGTCCGAGGCGGCGTTTCTGGATTTGAGGTAATCAAAAAATTGCTATTATGACACTCAATATATCATGTTACCACAAATCTCCAGTTTGGGAGGAACGCATCATGAGAAAGCATTGTATCTACCTCAGAGAAGACGTGATGTGCAGCCCACAGTAGAGTCTACAGAGGCCTAGTCTTCCTCTCTATCATCTGTTTATGTTCAAGTCAAGCGTTGTGTCCCGTGCCTTTTCCCGTGCCGTGAGGAGCACACCAGACCAGACGCTGTCTGCCAGAGTGCCCAGACACTCAGACATACAGCACTCAGGCGTACCCCCCCCCCCCCTCGGCCTGACCCCCTCATATCTGCTACTGTCTGCTGGAGCATGAACGCAATGAGAGACATGGACACTCAAGAGGCCATGTTCTTCCTCAAAACTGAGAGAACAGACTGTGTTGTGTTCCAGGCACACTTCAGCATACATTTGTATGTATGTGGGTGTGTGTGCGTGTGTGTGTGTGTGTGTGTTCTTGCTTAGGCTACACATACTTGATAACTCAGTATAGCCACTGTACAGAGCTGAGTCAGTCAGCAACAGTCTACTCCAATGTCACAGGAAATTCTATGAACAAGTTTGGAATGAAATGGGTTTTGTAATCCACTTTTACCACTGGTCTGCTGCACCTGACACTCAGCGCGGTACAAACGGAGGAGAAGATTCTTGAGGAACGATGCTAAGGTAGGGACTGGGCAGAGACAATGCTACTGCTGCTGTCACACTGTTTAATCCAGACAAATAGCTGGGAAACTTTGTAATTGCGTTTTGTGTTCTTCAGAGAAAAGTCTTCACAGCCTGAAAGTGTTGAAATATGAGCTCTTTCATTAATGACGACAAACAGAACCTGCTGCTCTTTCCAGATTAAATAGTAGCCCACAATATGATTTTGACGTGCACTCTAGACCAATTAATTAATCAACCACCTCTTTTGTTCAGCATAAGCATCATTCAAAGTGTTATCACTAGCTTAACTTTCCCAAAAATTCTCCTTCTCTTGTTTTTTTGTTTGTTTGTTTGTTGTTCCTTGAACAATGAAGGTTAAGCATTCAGCTCAGGCACATTACTGAATCCTGCCTTGCTGGGGTCATGAACCCAAAACTAAACTAAAGCTTTACAGTCATAAGGCCACATCCCTGCTCTGGTGATATGTCTCAGGTGACAATGGTCACTACTTCAGACTGCATTTTTTTTTTTTTTTTGGTGGGTACTGATAGCGTCTGTGTTCTGGACTCCTGATTGCAGTGTGAGGAGGAATGTTGAAGAACCCTGGCCTGAGACCTTGCAGACTAAAGGAAACCTGTCTGAGAGGAGAAGACCATGCCAATGTTATCAGCAGCGAGATGGGCTTCAGTCAGATCAGCGTCTGCAGGACCTCCCCCCTGAGATAACCCCTCCTGACTTGCTCCTAAGACTCCTCTTTAAAACAGGCACTCCTCAGCCAAGTACCCTTCTAACCCATCACTGTGTGCTCTTGTCACAGCCCAGCCTCCTAATGAGGAGGTGTCCAGTTCTCTCAACAGCCAGCAGGAGACCTCCTCATCCAACTCCCAACGACCATCAACAACTCCTCTAATGAGTTGCCTCATCAGTCTGAGGAGCTGCAGGAAAAGAAAAAGGAGAGGAAGAGAAGAGGTAGAAGGCTGAGACAGATTGTGCAGAAGGGGCTGGTTACGTGGCTGGTTTGACAATAGCCAACGACCTCAAAAAGCAGGAACCGTCCAAAACAAGAATCGACCATTTATTAATAGTGTGTGGCTTAAAATCCTGGGCCACATTTTTGGCTGCTTGTCAAGTATTCCATCTGCGGACCATAAAAGGCAAAGCTTTTAATGTGAGGGAGAGGGCACTTACAGAACGGGAAGGGAAGATCCATCTACCCAATGTAAGACCTCCCCCCACGTCTACCCCATCCCCATCCCCTACCCCAGCCCTGGCCACCCTGCCCCTGCCTTGGTAGAGGGCCCTCGCTCTGTGTCTGAGATGCACATGGGCCCTGAAGCGTGTCTGAGACAGAAAGCTCCTTGTAGTGAGTCACCTCCAAACACACACACACATACACGCACACACACACACACACACACACACACACACACACACACACACACACACATTTGTGCTCTGTAATGCATGTCGTGTTAGCCCACTCTCTCATATCCTGTGCGTTAGAGATAACTATGGTTTGATGCAATGAATATGTATTAAAATCTAGTAAAATATTATAATCACTCTGAAAATACCTGTCAAAACAGGAACACTACGCTACTTTAAATGAGAAAATGAGTGAATGACCAAAGAGAGGAAACGCACACACACACACACACACACACACACATACACACACACATTTATAAACACAGATACACATTCAGACACACACACACATGCAAACAAACAATTCAGTGAATCATTTTCGACTTTTCTGTAGACATACATTAATTTCTACCAACTGTAATCAAATTAATTATGCTTATTAATCTGAAATTGCACATAATTGCAAACAGCCTGGGCAGATCTGAATGGGAAAAGCTTGCTAATAATTGCCCATTATGTAAGAAATCCACTGGTCCCGGCAGCTGCGAGGGTTACAGCAACCCTGCAGGGACAATCTGAGCCCAACTCCTGCTGGCTACCAATCAATGCCAATATATACTGACTAATGCCAGTCTCGAACTGTACAATGTAGACACACTACACTTTTGTATTTTAATATCCAACAGTGTGTATGCATTAAGCATTTGAGTAAGTGGCCTATTTTGTATTAATCCCTGTGAAGCAATGTGTTGATACCTCCAGGCTAGTGCTGTGCACTGAGATATGATTCTTTTGTTGTGAGACATGACAGGCAATGGCACTGGATGTAGTAACTCTTCTGACACTACAGCAATGCTATTTCTTTTTCTTCTTTCTTTCTTTTTCTTTTTTTTTTTTTTTTTTTTTTTTTTTTTTGCCGAAAGACAGACTTAAATCTTGTTTGCGTTCACATTAGGACCCGACCACCAGAAGACGTAAAGTCAATAAAACCTGACCACAATCCACTAATAGCTTGTTTACTGGTTTTAGCGGTCTGCGAAAATGTTCAGACTCAAACTAAGTGGTAGTATTCAGGTATTTTCTCCACATAAAGAACAATATCAATACTGTAATTGATCTGTACTGTGAAAAAGCAAAGTAAGATGGGGATTATAAGACTAGAGCTTTCAGAGAGGGAGAGAGAACACAGGAGAGAGGTCCTGTTTAAACCGTAAACAGAGGAGAAGTACTTTAAGGGACCTGAATGTAGATGAGAGGATACTTTCAATCTGGTAAGAAGATGGCATATAAATGATCTTTACCCAGGGAGAAGGAGAAGGGGAGAGAGAGAGAGAGAGAGAGGGCGAGAGAGAGAATGAGCGTGAGAGGAGAAAGGAGTAAAAGGGAGTGAGAATGGGGAAGTTGTTGAGATTTGTTTTTTTTTTAAGTAAGAGAATAGAGATGGAGATGTTCCAGTAGGTTTACATTAAAGCTCTCAAATCAGAACCACACTTTGCGCAGTTTCCAATAGCTGGCAAGTGGTTAGGCTCGCGAGGTTTATGCATGTAACGCACAGCGATCAGCATGTCTCCTTTCCAAGAAACACAACAAGTCTGATGCTGATGAGGAGAACATTGGAACTAGTCTGCCTTGTGCAACTCAACTTAACCTTTATTTATTTAGCTAGTTAGTTATTTTGTTTACTGTAGCTTAATTCACCATGGTAACCGCATCAGCTTCTGTTCATTTCAACAGTGTGTGATTTTTTTTTTCTGTCTCTCTCTCTCTCTCTCTCTCTCTTTTTTTTTTTTCCTTTGAAGCTCAAGAGGAACACATAATTGTGAACTTGTGTTTTCGAGAACTTTTCGAGAACTCTTTGAGAACGCGCACAGCTACCACTCTGCTCCATAAGCAGTAAAACACAGCTGAAATCCTCCCCAGAAGAGCAAAGCAGAAACGGAGTGACTGCCAAATCCGGCCTGGGCTGGATGGGGTAGCGATGTAAGATGTCAATGGTTTGAAGGAGCTGAGCTCTCAGATGCTCAGAAGATGGGTTAGATCAGTTGTCTGCCTAACGGTGTTTTAAAAGCGCTCGTTCGGGAGAACACGAGGCCACGTCCTAAACCCGGCCAATGGGGAAAAATAAATAAATAAATAAAGAAGAATTGAATTACGAGGATGAGGAGAGAGAGAGAGAGAGAGAGAGAGTAGCGATATGGAGGTTGAGGGGAGGGGGTGGGGGGGGGGGGGGGGTGGGGTGGGGGCTGTTGGGGTGCTGGGGTGGGGGTAGAGAGAGAGAAAGAGAAAGGGAGCAATAAAACCTCCAGGAAAGTAAAAGAGAGCAGATGCAATTAGGCAGGTTGGCGTCAAGTTTTATTTGCTTAGGGAGTGGGTCAAAGAACCTGAGTAACCTTGTAAATCCAAAATTCCTCCTCAAGCCCAGTCTCCCGTGCTCCAGATGGTCCGCCTCGATAAAGGAGATTCACGTTGCCAGATTTCCCCAGGAGCCTTCAGGGAACAACGCAGGGGAAAAGAGAGAGAGAGAGACGGAGAGAGAAAGAGAAGGAGAGAGAGAGACAGAGAGAGAGAAAGAGAGAGAAAGAGAAGGAGAGAGAGAGAGAGAGAGAAAGAGAGAGAGAGGTGGGGGGGCAGAGTAGGGGCTGGTAGGCTGGTCCTTGGAGGGAGAGGAACACCACCCATGTGTTTGTGCTCTACTCCCTTAGGCTCCCGCAAACACTGCAGGAGCCCACAAAAGCCAGCGAGGGCTATGAGATCACCTTCCCTTTCTTTCAAGTCCAACACGCTCGTATGCACATGCATGCACCATACACACACACACACACATGCAGACACGCACACACACATGCACACAAACACACTTTGGTCTACTTAGAGCACTACTAACTAATTCTGAGGTCAAAAGTTCATGTGCTTGCAGAGATGCCTTTAACTAATACAGAACAAATGTTCTATGTCAACATAGTCCATGTAGTCAATAATAATAATAATAAAAATAATAGTAATAATAATAATAATAATTGGAATGAGTCATAACAACTAGATAATCCACTCTGGCGATCTTAAAGAGATGAAAAAGACAGATGTTGTTATATGATAAGTAAACTTTTCAAAGAACGAAGCAATCGTTAAAGCATGGATCCTCTAAATCAGGAGATCAACAGAAAGCCATTCATCATTCATCAAAACATTTTTTTTTTGGTCCTCTGTACGATATCAATCATTTCCCTTTTTCCCGACCGTGTCGAGGGAACACGAGGGAAGCGGGGACGGCGTAGACGGGCGATGTTGTGTGCCCGCCGAAGGATCTGGAAACGAGAAAGAGCCGCGCAATAAATGAATAAACACACAACAATGACTTTCAGATGTGTGTCAGCCGCCTGTTCTCATCGATTCAGCCTTCGCACTTGTGCCTGTTTGGCCAACATGGCCCGAATTACTCTCCTCCACAGTAAACAACACGAACACAAGATGCGTGAAAAGCCTGGAATTCCGTAAGCCTAAATAAAAAATAAAAAAAAAACTTCGCCGAGGGAGAGCGCTGAAACCGCTGACGTGCAGATAAAGCGAAGAGCAAAACAGAAACGTTGAAAATACCCCGTAACACGAGACGGGCGCTACATAACATCTCGCTCCACTTTCTTTCGTAAACTGAGCCACAGGAATGGAATCAATACATAACACACAGGCTCCGTTTAGCGGGGTCGGACCTGCACTGTGGAGCACTGGTGTTTTCTTGTGATGTCTAGGTTGGGTTAAGAGCTGTTGAACTGCACACCCTCAGAGACGGTTTGAGTCATTCCGCACGAGGTATACACCGCTGCTATGAAGGAATGAGCCGTTTTACCCATCGGAAAAAAAAAAAAACTTTTAAAGATGAGCCGTTACGGCACCGAGACCGTTATCGTACGCGGCGAGGATTATTAATGCACGCACAGAGATACAGAGACACAGAGACGCACTTCTTCTTTCCCATGTAACAAAAAGAGATCTTTTTGTCTTCTGCCACGGTGACATCTCCACGGGCCATTAGGCAAGAGAGAGATGGAATACCTGGGGCAATCTTTCTCAGCCAGGCACTTGAGAGGGAGGCACCACACAACTTCAACATGTGCTGTGGTTTTGGACTCTCAACCCAAAGCACGTCACCTCGGCTCCCAGAATAGCACTGCTTGGTAATGATTATGGGGGGTGGGGGGTGGGGGGGGGGGCATCACTGTGGTAAACAATGGGAGAATCTCAACCTGTAAACCTCCTTAGAGATTTAAAAAAACAAACCAAAAAAAAAAACAAAACAAAACAGCGTGGAGTCAAGGTAATCAGTGTCAACATACCACTCTGTGATGCATTGCTTTGTAATACAAAGAGGTTCACCTCTTTACCATATGACGTCTGTTCGTGTGTGTGTGTGTGTGTTTGTGGTTTACGTTTTTCTGTCTTGTGTGGACCAAATGTCCCCAATATGATATAAACACGACTGGTGGGGCTATAGTGAGGATATTTGCTTGAAGCCACTTTGGGAAAGTGTTTTTTAAAAGGTATCGCTGTTGTTCCTGATACAAATATTTTTGGGACAAAGTTAAAAAAAATCTTCAGTTATAGTAAAACGGAAGGAAATGGGGACCCTCCCCAGGAATGTGTGTGTGTGTGTGTGTGTGTGTGTGAGTGTGTGTCAGTGTGTAGCCATCACCCTTCGTATGCATTGGTTTAATTCATGTACAACCCAGTAAAATGCACTAACCTGCTCATGGTATTCGATGCCCATGCTCAATGTGTTGATGAGAATGGCAATCATGATGCCCCGCCCAAAGTACTTGCTGTCCACTATCTTACGAAATGTGTCGCACACCAGTCTCCAGAAGTGCACGACTTTGGCCGCCCGTGCCCCGAGGGCAAACTTCTTCTTCTTTTTGTTGGGATCCCTATTATCCCTGTAGTGAGCATCCTGGGTAAACTCGTAGACGCCCTCGCTGTCCGATTCAGCCGTTTCGTTTCCCTCTGTCCCCTCTGAGTCGTTGCTCGCACGATTAATGCAGTACGGACAGGTCTCGGGGTCAAAGGTCAAAGCAGGGTCTAAGTTGATGGTACTGCAGTTAGGTGCTGACAGCTTGGAGGGTGCCTTGTCTGGAAAAGACCACAGAAATCATTGCTAAAGTATAGATATATCCAAGGTTACATTTTATCATTTACCTCCGGGGCCAAGTCATTATTAAATTAGAAAGACAGTGTTTTGTCGAGTCCAGGCAGTGACTGACACTGGCACGTATTTCTGAGCTGAGTGCTAAATGAACTCAGAGACTGTTAAGTGAACACTGTGAGTGTTTATAAAAATCCCAGAGTTCGTTTAACTCTGGCCAATTTGCTGTGTAGCTGATAATGTGCTTCACTTACCTGTAGGACTGTGAGTCTCCACCAGGCATTGTGAGGTGTTTATGGGCTGTGGAGGAATGTTGAGGTTGGTAAGGACGCTACCAGTGCAACTCCCTCCCACTAGCTCAGCTAGGGGCCTTTGTCTGAACTGTTCCAAAGGCAAGCAGGGCTGCAGCGTGGGGTAGTTTTTATGCGCCGGCCCTGCAAACGGCACCGAATTCCTTTTGTAAGCCTGGAGAGCAGCAGAGGGAGGGAAGGGTCTGCTGTTTAGAGGCTCGTTGTGACAGTCGGCGTGATAGACGCTGCGCACCGACTCCATGCTGCTGGGCCCCACGGGGGCCGGCCTTGGGGAGGCGGGGTCAGTCGCAGTGGCGACGGCCGACAGCACGAGGGACCCGGAGCCCGGGCCCGCGTTGTTGAAGTTCCCGTTCCGGGAGCCGGGCTCCAGCTCTCTGCCCACCTCGTTCCTTACGGTCCCGTTGCCAAGGTGATAGTGATGATGATGATGGTGATGATGATGGTGCACCAGGTGATGGATGGAGCTCTTCCGTTTCTGTCGACGTCTCTTGGCGGCAGGAGGCTCTTGGGCAGGTGAGGCGCGTACCCTCAGGCCTGCCCTGCGCGCCAGATACCGGATGACGTGACCGATCTGACGGGTGGCCTTACGAACCACGTGGACCAGGTATTTAAGCAGCTCGTCGTAGCAGCTGCCCGGCTCAGAGAAGCTGGCCAGAGTACTGGCGTTAGACATGAAGCGAACCCGCTGCTCCTTCATCAGCTGACTTTCTCGCTGCTTAGTCTCAGAGAACTGCGTGGCTATGACAACCAGGCACAGGTTAATCATGAAAAAAGAGCCCACCTAGACAGACAGAGAGAGAGAGAGAGAGAGAGAGAGAGAATTCCCTTCAACTCCCTAGTTTTGAACCAAGGACTTAAATTTAATACTACCAACAGACAAAATATTACTTAAATATAACACATTATTTGAAAACATTCTCACTTTTTTTTCCCACTCTACCTTAACAATCCTCTGCAGATGTGTGTAGAAACTAAAGTACTTAAGAACACTCTTTGAATCACTAGCGGTCATTCACAGCAGTGCAAACAACAGTTCCGACCATTACCCGGCAATCAAGCCCTCATAATACTCGCTAACCATCGCCCGCTTTTCTCGACAAAGTCGCACAGGCAGCTGCAAAACTGAACAGTAGAGTATTTCTTGGAGTTGCCAATGATTGAGTGCTCAGTGTTATATTCATTACATCAAGTCGCAGTGCCTGAGCCAAATAAAACATGATTCACTGCCCTCTCCACATGTTCTCCTCACAGGCTAAGCATCCATTTCTTCAGAAATAATTGGTGAACATTTGAGAATGTGAGTTTGAACAGATAATTCTGTCATGCCTGTGCTCTGGGCTACGGAGTCTCTCTTTGAAAGTGAGTTATAGCAGACGCGGAGCGAGGCAGTATTTCTTGTCAAACGAAGCCGTACCCTGACAAAACTCATACGCGGCCCTCCTCCACCTCCTCCTCCTTCTCCTGCAGACGTCCTGCTAAGGACTGCGTTCGGAAGAAAGAGCCACTTACTATGATCAGGAGGATGAAGTAGATGAAGTTGTAGAAGGAGTGAGCATCCATCACAAAGTACATGATGTCCACCCAACCCTCCAGAGTGATGACCTGCAGGGGGAGAGACAGAGCAACCAGATGACGAACAGACAGAGGACAGAGGAACTTCGGCTGTAGGGCAATATCATCTGTTAAGGTTATGACAAGCGCCCCGGAAAACAACGGCGAGCGGAGAATTTAGTGAGGGTGAAAAGAAAATGAGGAAATAAAGGATTTGTTGGCACTGCGTGTCCTCTCTGGTGACAAACCAATAATTGAATATACAAACATGAAAAAAAAAAGGTACGGACTATAAAGTCATTTCAAAAGTTCTGTGCTAGGTACAGTAATTTATTCTGTAAAACCTGTAAAAGATTAGGACCAAGTCCAAAAACCTCAGGTAAGTGGCTTCCTCAAAGGTAAAAAAAAAATTATATATGTGTATATATATATATATATATATATATATATGCACACACACATACATACACATACACACATGCTGTGTGTGTGTGTGTGTATATATATATATATATATATATATATATATATATGTATAGTGTTTATGTTTATTTGACTTGGGAATGCTGAGTTTTGTTACTTGTTTCCTCTGTAATCAGTCACCTAAGCGTTTTTTTGAGTACTCCTAACTTTAAAGTGCAAAGTCTCCCAAAGTCACAACTCTCACTGCCTCTGCTCTCTTCTTTGTCCCGTCTGTCACTCCAGAGACAATTGAGAGCAACACTTCTCCTGCAATTTGCGAGCAGCTATCGAGCGTGATACCAGAACGAGGAGCTGTCAGTCGGCTAATTCATTTCTGAGGAACTGAATTAGGCGTCTAGCACATGGAACTCAGCATTGGGTGTTTCGAAAAGTAAAAAAAAAAAAAAAAAGATTGAGATTTCAGGCTCTCTCAGTGTTCAGTGGATGGCAGCTCTTAAATATTTGATCGATTTTCTATTTTGACTTTTGTCCCCACATAAGAAACACATTTTCTCAGAGGGAGACTTATGAGTGTGGGCTATTTTAATTGAATTTATGATTGAAATTTCAGGGACAGTGTGTTAGACATTGAAAAGTTTATTAGTGTCTTGAGATAAGATACACCCCCCCCCCCCCCCCCCCCCCCAAAAAAAATGTGCTGAACTCTAGAGTCATCTTGGTGTCAGTTCCTGAGATGGCTAATCTAACATCCCAAAGTCCCAGGCCTGAGGTGGAGAGCCTGGGAACCGAATCAATAAAGCGTGGGCTTAATGCGGGTTCAAGGCATACTAGAAACATGGTATACATCGTTATAAACCATTGATTCATTGCTGGATGAATCATTGATCACTGTTCTAAATGGTTGGTCTGGATTCCAGCTCTTTCGACACTGAGTGGAACACCTTAGCTAGAGCAGCTTAATGTCACAATGCCAATATTCAAACCAAATGACCTTCTGTGTATGAGGTGTATGATTTTCATCTACTGTGAGGAAACTGTGCGAAAGAGTACTTATCACGGAAGAGTGGACTGCTTTCCTGAAGGCAACTGCTTGTACTAATGAGCATACAGTAACCCTGGCCCTGAAATGGTTGATTATCTAAACGCTTTTAAAAGCTTTTAATTGTGTTTTCTACCACCCAGATTCATCAGAACTTTTCTCATTTTACATGGGCCAGAGCGACTAAGGCTGATACATCCGTGTTATTGAATCATAAGGAAATTTTAACGTCTCACATGCAAGGTCACTTAGCATGTTTCATGACGGCATTATCACAAATTTAATGTTGTCATAATCACATTAAAAAAATGATCAGTTTTTATGATGATATCGCATAGCCTTCCACAAAGTTCTCATGAAGCGAAACTCAAAAGGGGAACAGACAAGAACACCCCATCTTCAGCGCTATCAGCAGTGTCCCCCACATGACGCTCAAACAAAAATCCGAAAGTCATTTTTGGGCGGTCACACGCGCTGTCGTGTTAAAGCAAAGTCAGAGAGAATATTAACCTGAAAGATGGCTATCCAAGCATAACCAATGTTGTCAAAGTTGATAGCCCCCTTAAAGGGGTTGATGGATCCTGCGGAGCAGTTGGTGTAGTACTGGTTCCAGTTGACACAGGTGGTGTTGTCTGTGCTGTTGTATGAGGCCATGTCTAGCTGGCACTGCAGTCCCTCCTCATGCAGGGTGGGGATGGCACTGCAGAGACGCATACCGTTCTCCTTCTGCTGTGAGCAGATAAAAGGGCTCTCGTCATCATTCTCTGTATGGTAGTACTCATGGAGCCCCAGCGACGGAGGACTGGAACGGGAGGAGAACAACATATCAGTGATCCATCATCAGGTGTATCTGTGCGTTCTTATGTGTCTGTGTGTGTGTGTGTGTGTGGTTTTTATGGTTTGTGGGGACCAAATGTCTTCATAAGGACAAGGTCGTGTGCGTGTGTGTGTGTGTGTGTGTGTGTGTGTGTGTGTGTGTGTGTGTGTGTGTGTGTGTGTGAGGTTTCTGCGGTTTGTGTGACACACAGCCTTCGGTCCCCAGAAGGGTGTGTGTGTGTGTGTGTGTTTGCAGGTGCACATAAAATTTACTGGTCTTCAATTAACTCT
Organism: Chanos chanos; assembly: GCF_902362185.1. Lineage (NCBI taxonomy): Eukaryota > Metazoa > Chordata > Actinopteri > Gonorynchiformes > Chanidae > Chanos > Chanos chanos. The sequence goes on along the minus strand of NC_044499.1, from coordinate 49,492,280 downwards.
GAGAGTGTCCCACAAAGAATGAGAGTGTATATGTGTGTGTGTGTTGGTCTGGCGTGTGTGTTTTATGACAATACAAGACATTAAAGCAACTCTACAGTCTGCCTGCGTGTAAATATTTTGGTGCAAATAAGTTCAGAGTTATGACTAGCTTCTAGAATTTCGATCTGAACTTTTGAAAGATAAGAGTCAGATACCGATGCTGAGAATTTAAAGGAGAAAAAGAAGAAGGAGAAAAATCTATAAATATAAAGGAAAACGTAAACTGAAGCAAAACTGCACAGCAATTTAGTATTCAGAAATACTATCAATTACATTGTAGTGGCATTGATGGGTAAATGCCACCTACTGGGCATTTCACCCCCGTTTGCTTTATTTACCAACACTGCAGTACGGCCAACAGGCTCACATAAACAAAACGCATAAAAAAAAAAAAATTCAAGGATCAACATGCAATGTGCTACTGTGTATAAGACAACTATTCATAAAAATCACTTCGTTCATGTATAGTAAACAAGTCCGCAAATGAAGACATTGCTTCCTGTATTAAACAGCTTACATCTTGTAGTTTGACCTCTGTTCCTCCCTGTCCAAACAAGCGTTTCAACGCCAGTCTGAGTGCAGAGGGCTCAGCCTTGACGAGCTGCAGGAGAATAAAGCTCTGCTAAGCTCGCTCTAGCTCTAACAGCTCTCTTCTCTAACGGGGGAGAACTGAGCAGTCTGTCAACCGAAATCCACCTCAAAGCAAACGGTGACGTCACCAAATCAGCTGCACAAGTAGCTTCAATTATCCACTGGGACGAATACAGGTCTTCCACAGCTCTCTGCCCTCTGAAGTACTTGCTTACTTACTTATTAAAAAAAAAAGCAATTTAGAAGTTATGGGATTGGCTTAATATTACATAATCGTTGCTCCCGGCCAGCCTCTGCTCTGAGATTCGTTTTAGCGCATCATGTTAGAGGGGCTACGGGTTTGCTATTCCATTTCCGACTCATTTATTTACAGCTAATGTGATGACGGCTTGAAATTTACAGTATTGTCTCTCTCTCTCTCTCTCTTTCTGGAGTGTGTAAACAAAATGACTTGACATATGAAATGTGCGTCAGTGGAACAATATTATAATGTTCTCTCTAATTCATTCATTAACAGGAAATGTGTGTGTGTGTGTGTGTGTGTTTTGGTCTTCTTTCCTGTCCAGCCTCCAGCATTCATGAATAAATTTCATCCTGTTTGTCTGTTATTTGTAATAATCAAACCTGAACAGGCCTTATGCAGGTCTAAATAAGAATGCTTCTCAAACAGAGAGGGCCGTTCTCTCATTGGTTTTTACCTTTATATCAATGAGCCTAAAACTGACACCAACTCCGTATGTCATGCAAGTCAGTTGTGAAATCTTAATAACTTTTCAGTCTGTGACTAAAGCTCTAAATAAATACATTTTAAAAAAAATGTCCAGAACACTCCAATAAAAAATAAATAAATAAAAATAAAAATACTGTCTACAGTGCGCGGCGTGGCACTCACAGGGAGAAGTTCGCCGGCAGGAAGCAGCGGTTGCGCAGAAGCCCCGCCCAAAGCTGGACCCCGACGATGCCGAAGATGAAGAAGACGAAGAAGCAGAGGAGCAGCACGTTCCCGAGCATAGGGAGGGTGTCCAGCAGCAGGGTCACCAAGATCCTCATACCTGTGTGGAGAGGATGCTGGGCATCAGTGTTTTTAAAAGTGTTGAAAATCATAAACAGGCACGACGATGACTCGAGGTAGCTCTAAGAAGCTCTTTTATTGAACAAAAGGTAGAGTGTACAGCAAAAGCAGAGAGGAGGTCATCAGAGGCACCCAGACAGAGTCTTGATGGTGGAAGACTAGACTACAAGGTCTCTCACACACACACAGATATACCCGTGCAGCCAAGGGCCTTTAACCTTGACGCCCATAGATAATGAAAACTTTTAAACTGTGGGGCAAGTGCGTGAGAGAAAACGAACGCATGTCTGTAGGTCCACACATTCCATTCCCTTAACAAGATATATATTGTGAACGTGTTTTACCAATACACCTCTCTAAGAGTCTGGAGATGTCCGGTGATGGTACGAAATATTCAGAGTATTCAGCTAGGCCACACATCTCCCCCTTCTTAATCATTAAGAAGCCTAATGATTAATACATACACAAGCTAAATATGAGCTAAGCAACCATATATTTAGCCCTCTAATCGTATAATGGGAGATCAAGAGTGGCATTTTTACACACACACACACACACACACACACACACAGAGACACAGGCATATGCACACACACACACACATGCACACACACACACACATGCACACACACACAGGCATATGCATGCACACACATGCGCGCACGCACACACACACACACACATGCACGCACATGCGCGCGCACACACACACACACACACACACACACACACCTCAAGGACAGCCATGGACCCTCAGGGACAATAACATATAGACATTGTTCCACGTGAAGAGCTCTGATAGGGTAGCATGGACCCAATTAAACCTCAGCATGTCACTTTACAAATGACCATATTCTCAGCATATCTTTCATAACAAGCACATCTCATCCGCCGCAATCATAAATGTTTATTATGGGGCCGTAAAAGACAGTTTGAGAACAAGTCGGCTAAGGAGGGTGTCTGTAGGAATCCCAACCCCCCCCCCCCCCCCCAAAAAATCTCATCAATTCTCCAGCGCTGGGACACTCAACAAAAACAACCGAGTCGAGCGTAAATAACCAAACTCGTTTTTTTGGACGAGGACTTTCTGGGTAATCCCGGCAGTGTCTCTGGCAGAATCAGGACTACATGTGGTAACGGGAGCCAGCTGCAATTTGCACATTTTGGGGGGGGGCAAAAAGGGAGCGACAGTGAGGAGGAAGAGCGAGCACCGATAAGCAGCGAGTCATTATCATCGGGCAAAAAAAAAAAAAAAAGAATGACAATTTCGGGTTCCGTTTGGCAAGATACAATGCCTGTCTGCTTATGTGAGTTTACAGCTCATGGCTGGCGTGGCAGGACAATTTGTCAAACTCACAATCTTCCCTAAACACACGAAGTCTCTAAATTCCAAAATGTACGCCATCTCATAATACACACTGAGCGAACAAAAAAGAAAACATTTTAAACAGTATCTGGAAAATGACGCCAAAGTCGTTTAGCCTTGTTTCACTGTCTATTTGCAATTAAGTAAAAAAAAAAAAAAATTAGTGAGATTGATAAACAGGTTCATGGAATATTGAGTAGTAAAATGTATAATCCTCCTGAGCAATTACTGCACTCACACTGATAATCCACAACGCTCGAGATTGAGCGTTTCTGCCGAGAAAAGCACTTTTTTTTCACACCGCGGTCATTAGCGTCTTCCCATTACTGTGGAGTTCACCATAGCGAAGCATTTTGCTGAGCTTAGCAAGGCGAGGTTTAACAACCACTGAATCTATGACAGTAGCATAGATCAGTGTCTTTGACAAATGCAGAAGCAATGTCTCCTGACAGCGCTGATATCCCAGAGAAAATCCTCACTTGCAATGTAACCGGAACGGCGCCTGAGCAGACTCCGAATTGTCTCATTAAGGGCGAGTTTTCTTTCTTTCTTTCTTTTTTGTTATTCTACCGACGTGCCGAGGAGAAATGACGCGGAAATATTTCATTTGTGAAATATCATTTGGATGGTCTCTTTAACCTTAAAAGAATTGTTTTGGGGTTCACACTGTACTTACGTAGATCCTTTGACTGGCATATACTTACATTGAAAAATTGCCCACCTGATATAATATGGATATTTTTCCAGTGTCGTGGCTTGGAGAGTGCTACAGTAACCAGCTGTTTACAACAAACCTGGAGGGATCGGGAGGCAAGTTTTTTTGTTTGTTTGTTTCATTAGCTTTTTCCTCCTGGATGAATTGAGAGAGTGTCTGAAGGGTGTAAAAGACTTCCAGAATGGTAACCTAAAACACACCTGTGCCCCTCCTTCTCAGATTTCAACTTATTTTTTAACATCTGCAACACAGATAGTAAGAAAAGCCCAAAATGCAACAAGTACTCCTTGTATAAACAGGGTTACCAAAATAATTAACCAACTCCACATGATAAAGGGCAGTTCAGATGAAAGACTATTCCCTTGAGGAGATCTGTAAATACTCAAGCGTAGCTTCTCTATTCCCTTGAAAAGCTGATCTCCAGGATGGTTCTTAGTGAGCCTGAGCTGTTTTTTACTCCCTTTTGCAATGATGGAAAGAGACCCCTGGGAAATTCTGCCCTTTTGAGTCCTTCAAATATACCAAACAACCAAAGACACAAAATCACTGGAGACCCACAGACATGATGCTATACCATGGACCACACACAACTCTAATGGGGAAATGCCAGTTGTGGAAATCTTTTTTTGTTGTAGTTGTTGTTTTAATATATATATATATATTCCCGGCTGGGTGGCCAGGGTCCTTTCTGTGTGGAGTTTGCATGGTCTCCAGGAGCTCTGATTTCCTCCCACAGTCCAAAGACATGCAGGTTAGGTGAATTGGAGACACTAAATTGCCCTTAGGTATGAATGTGTGTGTGAGTGTGTTTGTCTGTGTGTCTGCCCTGCGATGGACTGGTGACCTGTCCAGGGTGTTTCCCTGCCTTTCGCCATATGAGCGCTGGGATAGGCTCCAGCACCCCCCGCGACCCTAATCAGGATAAGCGGCTTAGACAGTGAGTGAGTGAGTGAGAATATGTGTGTGTGTGGTAATAATGTAATTACGGAAGAAATCTTCACACTTTTAATTATCATATCATAATTACATTAACTATGTCATAATTTAATTGTAGAGGATAATTTTCACATTTCTTCCATATTTCTTTCACATTTCTCCTTCAAAACTTTAACACGGTTTGAAAAAAAAATTAAATGTAAAAAAAAGGTTGCCAATATTCATTAAATGTTGCATTTTTCCCCCATAATTTATCATGCCTTTCTCTTATTTATGATTATATTATTAAGACACTATATGCAGACTGTAAAGTTCTTTTTGGCCCAGATGTGTGCGAAATCTTGACATTTAGTTTAAATAAGGCAAAGTTTGCACGTGGAAAGAAACTTTGTCTTGGTCCTACTTCATACCACACATCTGAAAACCGTGACCTGTAAAGCTGACAGTTCCACAGGTTGGCTGCCCCTCCTCTGTCACACTCACAGGGGCGTATCTGACAGGACGCCTGACTCACTCTATTGAACAGGAATCCCCATCTCTTTAGCACTAATTCAGTAATACTCATAAGAGGAGGAAGCTCAACCCTGTGACACCATTTTCTTTCCAAGCAAAACTCATTAAGCAAAGCTAGTAAAATGGACGCCCCTAATGCTTCACACATGCCCAGCAATAATCACTTATTGATTCATACTCTCACAAAGCCAAGTCTCTATCAATCACCATTTTCCCTCTCTTTCACTCTTCAGAAAACATCCATACCCCTGAGTGCACACACACATGCGTGCACACACACACACACACACACATGTACGCGCGTGCATACACACACACACACACACACACACAAACACACATATATTGGTCATGTCGGTCCTGTCTGAATCAATCTTGCTGTCTGCTTTTTCTCTCTCTAACTCTCTCTCTTTCTCTCTCCTTTTCTTATTGCCGTACTCTCATCCAGATAATCCTGTGGACTAATCACCTCACGTCTCAGGCACATTTGTCAGTCTCTCCTCTCTCTCTCTCGCTCCCCCTCCCTCCCTCTCTCTCTTTCTCCCTCTCCCTCTCTCTCTCTTTCTGTCTCTCATCCAAGAAATACTCTTCTGCACCACTCTCTCCATTTCCCCCCGACCTGAACGTCCACCACTCCAATTACCGGCGGGCTAACCGAAATGATGACTATTTCATCACCCTTGGCACACGCTGACCATGATGCTGTTCCTCACCCCAAATTACAACTACATAACTGCAGCCCCAACTATTTCACCAAGCAGCTTTCCAATTAACCTCCACTTGCCCTCCAACAGGGCCTCCACTCTTCATTTTGAGCAGTCTGGGTGGTGAGCTCCCAACCCAAAGATAGGCTCATCTAGTCTGAGAGATGATTGAGAAATGGATGATGTTTATGTCTTGTTTTTTTGTTTTTTGTTTTTTTTGTTTTGTTTTGTTTTGTTTTCCTGTGAGACATCCCCTGAAACCCATTCAACAAGACCCACTGTAAACGAATAAGTTGAGCATTCCCCTTTGTGAAGGAACACGTTTGTCATCCGCTGACAGACAGGAGATTTCTCCTCATTCATCAGCCTGCAGGAGAGGAGAACACCCAGGTGTGTACTTCATTAGGACTGTTAGCCGGGCAGAGGTGTACACAACCAATGCTCCTCCTCCTCAGAGAGAGAGTGAGAAACAGACAAAGAGAGAGAGACAGAGAGAGAGAGAGGGAGAGAGACAGACAGACAGAGAGAGAGAGAGAGAGAGAGAGAGACAGAGGGAGGGAGAGAGAGACAGAGAGAGAGAGGGAGACAGAGAGGGAGACAGAGAGAGAGAGAGGAGAACGAGACTGGTTGAGGGCAGACAGAGATGGAGAACAGACCAGAGCTTTTGGGCTGAAACTGAAATACTCAGACTGCACAGAGTTTACACTGGATGACTCTCTACAGGGGGAAATTTGAGAGTGACCTATGAGGGTTTGGGAAACACATTTCTTTTCATTAAAGCATTTAGGAGAAAAATGAAGGTATTTGAGTAAGTAACACTAATAAGCGGTCATTTATACAAATATTTTGCGGTTAGATGTTGAAAACGTTAGTCAGACGCTGTTCCCCGTTTGGAGATGGATTGCCACATAATGAGATTTTTTTTTTCCAATTACCTCTCCGCATGCTTTCATTAAGGCTGTGAGGTAAAAACGGGGGGAAAAAATGACAAATGAGACTTAAAAAAAAAGAAAGAAAGAAAGAAAGAAAGAAAGAAAGAAAGAAAGAAAGACGGATTCAACATCTCCCTTACTCCCCATGACATCCCACAGCAGGTGAGGATACAGATAAAATTATTTTAAAATTAATTTCACCGTTAGGGCTGGCAATTAGACAGGGTAGCTTGTGAATAACAAATAAGCCTGTCAGTCCTCATGGATTTTACCCTAAGTGTTTGATTGGCATCGCAGAAAATTACTGAAAACTTTTGCGGAAAAAAAAAAACAAAACAAAACAAAAAAAAACAGGTATACTGTTTTTCATCCCTGATGTCACTTTGGTCTCTCACCTCCCTCAACACAACAACGAAAAAAAAAAAGAAAAAAGAAAAGAAAAGAAAAAAAAAACACCCTCTCTGTGCTCCTGGATCCAAATTGACAGTTACTCCCAGTTTACTGGACAGAATTAGTGCTGTCTGCGGCAGGGTTGGAAGGGAGAAGAGAAGTATGACGTGTTTATTAAATATCCCATCTCTGTTGATCAAACAGTGAAAGAAACACGGAGCCGTACCGAGAGAGACGTGAGAAAGGCAGACGAACGAGACTCCACACAAATTAGCCTCATCAAAACCCAGCTGGATTAGTCACGGAATCCCAGGCAAATTGAACTATTGTTTAATATAAATTTTATGACTTACACTACGAGGGACATCAGGCTGCAAGACTCCTCGTGAAATGAGAGACGAGGGGGGAAACGGGTGTCTCCTTAGCACGAGAGGCGATTAACACATCCGGTGAATAAATGCGTTCAGTAGGAAATGTCCTCTCCCTGGCCATGATCGTGTGTGTGTGTGTGTGTGTGTGTGTGTGTGTGTGTGTGTGAGAGAGACTTTATTATTCTTCCCTCCCTGGCAGTGTGCATGTGAGGAGGGAGAGAGAAGCTGTAAAACGCACTGAAGAGGAAAATGATCTATAAATCTACAGTCCCAAAAAACCAAGATGGCACGAGAGGACCGGCAGAGAGGAGCTCTTCAGAGACAGCGTGGATACGCTGCTAGCTGGCTAACAGCGAGAGCAGCCGGCCTAGTAGCGGTTAGGCCAAGTCCCCTGGAAGGCACAGAACTGCTTCCCACAAAAACCTAAACGACGGGAATGAAACACAACTGTGCCGAATGAAAGTCATTAAACACATGTTACTCGTGGAGCTCAATTTGGGAATTTTCGAGTATCAACAAGTGGACAAAAAAATATGGTGAGACAGGTATCTGTGTGGGATGAGTCAAATTTCCCAGTTAAAAGCGCGATCCTTTCTTCGCATGCAGACCACTGTCCTGCAGATTATCATTCCAGCTGTCACGTCCTGTTTCTGTCCTTCCTAAGAAGAACATTCTGAGCAGAATAATTATGAACAAACATTTTCGTCTAATTTTCGGCGGGAAGAAAGTGCTTGGGGACAGAGGGGTGTCCTCTCGCTGGATTGAATTTGCATGCAGGGTATTATGTTCATTTCATAAGGAAGTGTGAGAGTCAAACTGGGTCAGGTCCTCCTCGGCGCCAGGGCTGGCAACACACTGTTTGGTCTTTAAAAGGGCAGAGTGTTTGTGTTGGTGCTGAACAGAGTAATTATGCAGGGTACTTACTGGGCACGCGGTTGATCGCTCGCAGCGGACGCAAGACCCGGACTGTGCGCACTGCAGAAAAACTGACATTCTGTAGGTTGAGAGAGTACTCCAGCATCCTACAAAACACACACACACACACACACACACACACACACACACACACAGACACACACAGAAAAACACACGTACATCTGATTTTAGTACCAAGAGCAAAGCCTAAAAAAAGATATGGATCCACATCTCATTACATTTTCCAAATTATTTATTGTCTGAATATAAAAATACATATGATCAAAACTGTGAGTTTACTGACCAAACCTAGAGGATGGTTACCACAGAGTTGTGCACAAAAATGTGTAGAATGTTCCATATATAGACATGGAGGAACAAATAATCAGTCATGCGTGAGAATGCACAGTAACATGTCATGTTATATATCTCCAAGAGGTATGTAATTCCAGGTAACGATGGCGTTTTCCACGAAACAAGCTTCAGCACGGAGACGCGGCCTCAAGAGTCTGTCTTAAAGATTTCTTCGAAGCACTGACGTGGAGGTTAAAGTCTGATATAAAATCGAGAAAAGAAATAAAACACATTCTTAAAGGATGAATGTTTACTCTTCGCTGACACTTAGTCGGGTAGTCATCTGCTCTACCTCAGGGTTCTGGATCTACACACACACACACACACACACACACACACACACACACACTGATATGAAGTGAAACTTGCCTGGGGATGTTAGAAGAGGAACAGAGCAAGTGTTGGACAGTTGTGAACTGAGCAGACCTTGCCACTCTGACCCAGCACTGACAACAAAACCATTCAGCTTCACACATGTCATCCAGTCTGTCAACTACACACTAGTGTCATCTAGTCTGTCAACTCCACACCACTGTCATCTAGTCTGTCAACTCCACACTACTGAAAACATTCTTCACTTACAAATAATACATACATACATACATACATACATACATACATACAAACATGCATGTCATCTAGTTCATCAGCTCCACACTGCTGAAAACATTCTTCACCGACAAATAATATATAAGAATAAAAATAAGGGTAGACAAAACATAGGAGCTTAAATACTGCTCACATGCAAACATACATACATACATACATACATACATACATAACACTAAAAAGCATGACTTCCAGACAAGTATTGTGCAGTATTATAAGGCATCTTAACAGTGAAGCTCAGGTATGATTAGTTTTGGGGTCTCTCCAATATTCTTTTCATATTCATATTCTTTTCCAAGTATATCAGTGGCTGGCTGGTATTGTGCACAGGTGTGTGCGTGCCTGTGTGTGTGTGTGTGTGTGTGTGTGTGTGTGTGCATGCACATGTGTGTTGTGAGTGCGTGTTTGCGTTGTGCTGCTACTAGTGGCGGTCTTATTGAGTTTAGAACAACACGACGCCCTATATAATTGCTTGGCCCACTGTACTGGATTGGTCTGTGCAGTTAATCAGAAGTGAGTCATCAGGAGTCATGAATCAAAGTGGATCAGTTTGATTCAGGTCAAGGAGGGCTATCCAGTGGAGGTTAATGTAATGAGATCTCTCCCCATCATGCACAAACAGCAGCTGCTCTGCACATGTCAACTTTTGGAGGGAAGCAAAAGAAAGAATTCCCTGTTTTTTTGGAGTCAGTGGGCAAAAGTTCATAGCAAGTGTGTGTGTGTGTGTGTGTGCGTGCGCGGGTGTGCATGCGTGTGTGTGTGTGTGTATATATGCGTGTGTGTGTATATGTGCGTGTGTGTGTGTGTGCGCGCTTGTGTGTGTGTATATGTGCGTGCGTGTGTGTGTGTGTGTGTGTGTGTGGCTGTGCGTGCGTGCGTGCAATCGTGTCATTCTATTATTATTGTTAAATAAATGTCTAGAATCAAAAGCAGATCCCTCCCTGAAGAAAAGCAAACAGGATCCGAGTGCCAATATGAAACTGATCTGATCAAAACAGTGTTAGTCTGGATTCGTGAAAGAAAAAAAAAAAGAAAGAAAAAAGAAAAGAATGAAAAAAAAACCCCAGCTCTGTGTGAGAGCATGAAAGTAAAGCTTCCAATGCCAATCAACTTTTCCTCTGAAGCTATTCAGTCAAAATACAATCTATTCACTCATATATACGCATGAAGAATCTTAAAATAATCAAATAAAAAAATGAATAAATAAAGTCCGGGCGTATAAGTCACATGTATAGTCCACTGCCTTCGAGTTAAGAGCTTTTTAAAATACGCAGGCTTGTCAGAGCTGAATTCAACGTAGCCAGTGACACGCTAACCGTTCAGGCTCTCTTAGCCAAGACAGGCACTGAGAAAATGTGTTCTGACTTTGTTGCTCCTGAAACCATTGGAAAGGGGGGGGGGGGGGGGGGGGGGTGGTTGGGGGAGGGGGAGGGAGGGGGGGCTTTGTAAAGGCTGATTGGGCCTGATGGAAACCAGCTGGTGGCTGGACTAGAAAAATAAAAACAGGACTGAGTCATACTAAAATGGGAGGGATGGGAAAAGGCCACAGCTTTAAAGCACCAAAAAGAAAAGTGTGTTTGCTGAGGTGGTGGTGGCAGTGGTGGCAGTGGTGGTGGGGGGGGCGAGCGGGGCGGGGGGGGAGGGGGGGCATGGTCTTTTCTTTCATGGCAAACAGAGTGACAAAATGACTGGTGAGAAAAGAGAGTACTTAAGTAGAGAAAGAGAGGAGGAGAAGAAGAGGAGTTAAACAAGGCAGACGTGAGTGCTTATAAGGAGGGCACAGAGAGGACTTTCCTGGGAACATGTGACAAAAAAAAAAACAAAACTCTGGCCCCCACACTGACAAAGAGCCAACAGCCATGGAGGATCCTGACTGGATGAATTGGTGTATATGAGAATACACACATATCATTATTACCAAACACACACATACACAGGCATACATGCACACAGGCATTACATCTTAACATGAACACACAGAGACACCCACGCACATGCACACACACACACACATACACATACACACACATTCAGACGCACACTTAATAGCCTAATGTCAACATAAACACCTGGTTAAGACTTTCGGGTCTGGGCTGAGTTCCAGTTCACACCTCATTCTGACATTTGTTATCTGTTTGTATATTAGAGAGCACTGATGAGGAATGGCACACTTTCTCCAAATCAACCCGTTTCCTGACAACAATAGTCACACCAGTCAACAATGCCTGGCCTTGGCACACACAGTGACAGAGGGGAAGAAACTATAATAGGAAAAGTATGAAGGAGACGAAGCATTAGCATCCAAAACAATTCTGACCTTCAGTATCCAAAAGAAATCAACCTTACCACGGCCTGTTTCAACAGCAACGTCTGCATTTCCAAGCCAAAACGGCCAAAGCAGTAGAAATATCGGTCTAATTTTGTGGGTTTTGAAGGGGGGGGGGGGGGGGCGGGGAGAGAAAGATTTTATGCACTGTGTTCTCAAATTTCTCATACACCTGCCGGACGTGGGTAAAACTTGGTTATGCCTGATAACCTCACCAACCTCTTTTGTTACGTGACACAACATAACATTTGATAGAGATTCCTATCGGGGGAAAAAAAATCGTACAATATGGATCGTTCCAATCCTTCTTTCTGAGTTTACTTCTCCTGCTGTGTACATAATTATGGTATACCACAGCTAGCCCATAATCAGAAAAAAAAAAAACATAAACAGACCCACTACCACCACGACGATATAATGTAACTTTACAGGAATCGTGGCTTTTGCACCAGGCTGTCTCATACAGGTCTGGGGGCCAAAGGAAAATTATGTGTCAGTGGGCATCAATCACACAGTGTACTATTCATTTCCTGGACATTGTGTAAACATCTGGTAGCCTAAGAGCTTTACAGGACCAATAAGGCCGTCAACACCGCAATATATCGCGGTAATTGTGCCCCATGGTATTTATCACAACTGATCGTTCCTGTTATTTCTGGACATAATCTAATCATGGTCTATGACAGTCAATTAGTGACCATGCAGGCTGGTTTTGAAAAACCACTAGCCATAGTGGTATGTAGGCAAAAAGGGAAAAAAAAAAAAAAGTTCACTTCAAGTCTTACTAAACAAACAGGGTGATATCACTGCTTTTTTTCTCTTTCCCTCTCTCTCTCTCTCTCTCTCTGTCTATGTCTATGTGTCATGGTATTCAAAGCATGAGGTCTGGATGCGGTTCAATCAAGGCTCAGTGTCTTCCACCACCTGTCAGGTTAATGAAGCAGGCTTCAGAGGAGCTTCACCTCCACAGCGCTGGACTCAGGCTCAGATGGAGAAGGAGAGATAAAACAGCCTAGAGCCTGTGTCCTCATTTTGCCCCCAGTCTCCATGCATCATTCATTTCTTTAGCACACTGCCCCCCCCCCCTCCCCGTCTTACTCTCAATATCACCTTTCAGTAATGCCTTTAACTGTCCTTACACACTTAAACAAAAACACATCAGTTTAAATAATTATTAAATAAAAGAAATAAATTAAATAATTTCTGACCACAGCTTTGAAATGAGCGCCCTTGGCTACGAGTTCTCTTCGTAATAGCAAACAACAGTCTCGGCGTTGTGTTGTATGATGCATCCAGGGCAGTCAAAAGGTTACAGGGAATTCCTTTGAATTTCAAAGAGAAGTCAAGCAAGTTGTGTCCAACTAAACATCAAAGCAAACCAGCAGAAATGTACAAACTGGAAACCTGCCATTTTGCCAGTTCAACTACAGAGCTCCGTCAAAAAAAAAAGTCACGAATTACTGCCCTTTATTACGATTTTTTTTTTTTTTTAAATATGTAAACATATTTAGCTTGTGTTTGCAATGTGGATTCAGAGTTTATATTTGACAAGCATGAAATCTGGCTCAGACATTTCATTCCAGTTCTCAATGGGAACAAACAGTGCGAGAATTCACTGCCACCGCATGAGAGGCAGTTCCTCTGGTTTCCTGTGGCGGGGAATTAGCAGGCATACACAGCCTTTTTTTTTTTTCTTTTTTTCTTTTATAAACCACGTGTTTTCTCCTGGCAATTTTTTTTTTCTGTTGCGATTCTGCTCCTCCTCAACCATCTCTCTAACAAGATTTCAGCCAGAGGGGAACCGCTCTATACGTTGTGGGAGTACGACTGACTGATTAGAGTCGAATTTGGATAAGATACTGAGAATTCAATAAGTCTGAGAGTTGAAAAAGCTCAGTTTTGTCTTGTCCTTACATCACTGCTGTTTCAAAAGATATTTCAAAACCCAAAGCAAGGCCAGCCTCATGACATAAAACTGCTATAACTGAAAAAAAAAAAAATACCATGAGTAAGAAAAAGGGTGAACTACTATAGAACTACTATACTATTACTACATTATTTATTTCTTTAGATTGTCTCCTCACCTCATCCTCTTATAGCTTTTCTCTCTCTCTCTCTCTTCCTTTCTCTCTCTCCTCTCTCTCTCTGTCTCTCTCACTCTCTCTGTCTCTCCCACTCTCTCTGTCTCTCTCTCCCTCCCTCTCTCTCTCTCTCTCCATCTAACGAAATTCTGCCTGTTTACCCAGTTAGGTCTATCTAAACCCTGTAGAACTAATAACTCTAATGGAATCTAATGTAGGCGAACGGAGGAATTGCATGGAGAGCAAAGCTGATTTGCTCCGTGCGCACGGGTTGTCCTGCACATGGCGAATACAAATAAATAAACCAAAGAGCCTTTTCTTTATGTGTTTTTTTTTTTTTTTTTTAAAAACGGTTGATGGCTTTTGTTCCCCACGACTCTGTCCTTGTCTACAGCCCTCAGTAGAGCCCTCCTGTCTGCACATAGCTTGTGTGCATCTGGAAACAGTCCAAAGAGCATCAATAAAACCCAGGGAGCAGACAGAGCTTTGGCCATTGTATCGTATTTCTGTCTGTCTTCTTCATTGCTTTGTGGATACGCTAATAGTCAGAGGAGATTATAATAAGGCCAGGTGAAGATTGTTAAATATTGATGTAATTATTCAAAGGGTTCGATCAAATGTCCAAAAAGGTGTTTAAGGTGAACCCTATCTGTCTAAAAGCAAAGATCAGACTTTATCAAGTTACCAAAGGTTTGGCATGAGCAGGAGAAAACGAGAAATCAGTTGCTCTCGTGAAAAGGATTGGAACGTTTTAGGACAACATAAACAGAAATACAGAAATACTATATTGCTGTTTATTTTGAATAAAAAAAACCCCAACGCAACACATTTTCCCATTCAGACAGTTGATTGCACTTAGAGACGGGCAGACAAATGCACTATGACTGATACAGGGCAAGTTCTCGGCCGCCTGTAACTACCTGTGAATTGCTGTGTTACTGATTTGAGAAATGTACAAAAAAACAAATGTGAACAGGGGAGGAACAGAACCTCTGGCCTCACTCCAGTGTCAGTCTGTGGTCTAAACAGCGTTCATTAACCCTATCTTACCTGAACAGAGAGAGACTTCATTGACTTTTCCTTGAAGATGAGATTCCAGGGGCCAAACGTGATGACACACAGAGCTTGTTCTGCTCCTTTAGTTTTTTTTCTTTTTTTTCAATTGCTCAAGACTTTAAGTACGTTTGACTCTGTGACAAAAACGCATCTCCCGTCTTCTTTCCAGCGGGCACGACTCATTACAGGGAAACAGAAACGGAAACAATTCTGTAGAGGCCCGGTGTGGAGGGGCCCTGACAGGATTAAGCCACGGGCAAAAGGTCAAATGAGGTGAAGCCAAAAGCTGCGGTCTGCTCTGAAAGATGATTGACAGCTCTGGCAGAGAACATTCTGATGGCAGTCGCCCGAGAGAGAGAGAGACGAGGAACTGACAGATTCTCTGATGAGACCAGCACTCGTTTGTTTGTCCTCTACGCTTTCTCTCTCTCTCTATTACTGTCAACAGACATGGCTGTCCTTTAAAGTGCCTGCTCTCCGTTCCTTGGGGTGACTACAGTAAATTGTTTCAAAACTGTTTAGCGTGTCCTGAAATTGTCCGAAAATTGGTAGATAACAGAAAGGATGAAAGAGAGAAGGTGTAATGGTCATTTAGTGTAAGAAAAAAAAAAAGGGGGGGGGGCGTCGTATGTATTTAACACTGCGCCCTGCACCCCAGACTGATTTCATAAAGCACTGAGCATGTGCAGTATTAATGCGTGGCTTGTAACTAAGCTCGTGTGGAGAGGAAGACCTGGATATTTCTCCAGTATCATTACGGGGAGTCTGTCACGGCAATCATACTGTGTTCCTCTTAATGTGAAAGACACAGGTCCCAATACCAGGCTCCTCCTCACATGATTCCCAAATCAGCCAACAATGCAATACCGCTGTGTGTTTATGAAACAAAGAGAGCGAGGGAGAGAGAGAGAGAGAGAGAGAGAGAGAGGGAGAGAGGGAGAGAGAAGGAGAGAGAGAGAGAGAGAGAGGGGGAGAGAGAGAGGGAGAGAGGGAGAGAGAGAGAGAGGGAGAGGGAAAGATAGAGAGAGAGAGGGAGAGAGGGAGAGAGAGAGAGAGGGAGAGAGGGAGAGAGAGGGAGAGGGGGAGAGAGAGAGAGAGGGAGAGAGAGAGAGAGTGGGAGAGGGAGAGAGGGAGAGAGAGAGGGAGAGGGAGAGAGAGAGAGGGAGGGGAGGGAGAGAGCAGTGGAGATAATGTGTGTCTGTTAAAGTATATGAGAGGTTTTAAAGTTCACAGATTGGATCTGGTCTTGATTTTCAGGCGGGCTGTCTCGGCGTAGTGTCCTGATGATGAGCCAATTAATATACAGTGTTTCATTAGAACCCTGAACCCCACCACCCGCCCACCCCATGAAGAATAGCATGCTCACACAACGTCATTATCAACAGAGGTTATGAATGAAAACATTTCTACTAAAATAACAGACTTCATATGTGTCCTGTCTATTTTCTGTCTGGGTGGAGGGAAAAAAAATGTCTGTTTGATGTTTGACTGGTATAAGCTCTAACGCGTCCCCTCAGTATAAAACCTACCCACAACAGGTTCAACTTAACAGTGCTTGAAATATCAACATCTCATTATTCAAAGTCAAGCCGCACAGTAGAACAGCTTCGTGTTAAATGATAATGTTTCGTTTACATTTTTAATGTGTTTGCTGACTCCAATCATATAAACTCACTGATTTCAAGGTGAGTCATTCGCCAAGTACAAGCGCAATTAAAATAATTTATCATTCCCCGTTCTTTCCCGACAACAGCAACACATACGCAAGAGAGCGGTTGAGCTAGCGTCAGTGTAAAAGTCTGGTAGATATCACTGGACTGGTAGACCATCAAAGCTTACGAGTTTGCTTGCTTAAAAACAGACTGACACTGGATACAAACAAACATTTAACCCCAGGGAGGGGTTCAAAAAGCCCAATAAAAACAAATAATCTTTTAATTTTATAAGAAGCAAAAAAAAAAGAAAAAAACCTAACGTGGATATATCTGCTGTGAGTCCGAAATTGACGGGATGCCGAAAGGCGAGGCAAAGGTGACAGTTCAAAGTCTGACTGTTGTCCTCTGTTTGAGGGAGATGTTGTAAACATAAGAAGAAAAAAAAAACTGGTTTTGAGCTGTTGTGTGCTGAGTTGTTGGCAACTGAGAACAGTTGATGCAATGCACTGGAAGTCTGCACAGCCACAGACAGAGCATATGCCTGTGTCAACATCTAAAAAATACATACTGATATCATCTTCCTATGCCAGCAGAGTTTCTGTAGTGGTTTGAGGCTTTTAACCCCCCCCCCCCCCCCCGCCCCCCCAAAAAAGGAAGAAATTGGACAATCTGACCTGAATGTTTTCGGTAAAGAGAAGAGAGAGAGTGGCTTGGTTTTTGGCGTGGGGGGCGGGGGGTGGGATGGAGGGGGGGCAGGGGTGTTAGCCTGCCAGACCGCTCGAGGCGTCTGAGGCCGATCCTTCAGCTGGCCCGGACACAGCCGGTTGGGCCCCTGGGTGAATTTTAGAGCTGGAGAGGAGAGCACAGGGGTAGCCTTGATGTCTCTTCAGCTCATGCATGTGCAGAGACACACGATACAGTCTGATGAGAAAGCCAAATCTGAACTTTTCCATCAGCCCATTGGCTCAGAGGCCAAAAAAAAAAAAAAGGGGGTTGGGTGAGGGGTGGGGGGGGGGGGGGGGGGGGGGGGGGGGGGGGGGGGGGGCGTTACTTTCTCTCCTCTAACAAATGAGAACATTAAGCTAAATGGTGTCTGAATAAAGTGGTCTCACCGCAAAGTGATCTGGCAGATTTTTGAACATCAATTTATTCCTTGATTATGGAGAAGAAAAAAAAAAAGGATTTAAACGCTGACTGTCAAATGGAAGCCTTTTGGGAGAACACGTGTAGCTTGCTGCGTAAACAATGAAAGAAAATGAAAAAGTTAAAAAGACGGAAAAAAAAAAGAAAAATGGAACACATCTTTTTCTATATAGGAGCCACATGATCAAAACAAGCCTGTTCACCACTGGTTACCGATTCTTTGTTACCTTGGTAACCGTGGTCTTTATCTTTGTACGGATTGCACGAGAAAAGTTTGATAGTCTTGCTCATACACACACCGACTACAGGCAAGCTAGGTTGTGTTGAAAGAAATAAGAAATCTCCTGGTTCTGGCTTTGTATGTCACATTGAAAAAGAAAGGGAATAAGGAAATGAATATTATTTTGGGGAGTGACATTACAGAAATCTAACTCTGGGCAATGTAACTCACTCTACAATGGATATCCAATAGTGTGTGTGTGTGTGTGTGTGTGTGTGTGTGATCAAAATGCCCGTGGGAAGAGTGCTTTAACATGCCAGTGAGAATAAACCAGCAGACAAACCACTGCTGCATCGTTATCATGTCAACACTTTTTGGACGATATCATCTTTGATAGCTTTCCAACAAGGGCATATGCTGGGCTAATTTCCATCTTTGTACATAAGCCTATGCACTCATCACAGCCGTGTTTGAGAGGAGCTCTTTGGCAGTAAAAGCGGCAGTTAAAGAGAATAGTGTCCCTGGGTTAAAAACTGACGACTGATGGAGAGATGGAAATGGGTGAATGCCCTTGTGATGCCCTGGCAGCGGAACATCTCCCAATGTAACCCATTAACAGAGCCCACTCTATGAATGAATGAGTGTGTGTGTGTGTGTGTGTGTGTGTGTGCGTTTGTGTGTGTGTGTGTGTGAGAGAGAGAGAGAGCGACAGAGAGACATACAGTGTCTTCTTCGTCTGTTTATCCATTAAGTCGAAGGACAAGAGTAACATTAGTTCAGAATACAGGAATATTTTGCTGATATGAGAGAATCATTGAATTACAGGTAAAAGAGATAATATGAAAGAAGTAGAGACCACCCCCCCACCCCACCCCCAGCCCGTGCATTTGTGTTTCTATGTGCTCTGTGTTTCTATGTGCGTTTGTGTTTCTATGTGCGTTTGTGTTTCTATGTGCGTGTCAATGCCTTGCTAGTAAAGCAGAAGTGCCTGTTCTTTTTCTTTCTGTTTCTTTTTTCTTGTCTGTTTCTTTGTCTTCAGCATGAATCTCTCTGTTTTATAGCTGTTTTCAGAGGCCAAGGCACTCACAGATTGATCCATTCTTCACACATAAATACCCTAAATACATCTGTGCCGTACTGAAATGGTTTTTAAAGCTATAAATTGGCCTCACCCATACACATAGACACCGAGACAGACAGACAGACAGACATACACACAGACAAACCGAAAGATACACACACACACACACACGCATGCGCACACACACACACACATGCACGCACACACGCACACACACACACGCACACACACTCAGTCGATGCAACTCTTACATACAAGCTGAGGAATGAGATGTGTGATCATGTGTAAAATGTAAATGATGACGATGATCAGCATGTTACCCTAATGAACAGAAAATGAAGTCAAACTCCAGGCATGTTCCCTGTGACAGAGAGCAAGAACTTCGTCAACCAAGCGTCCGCGTGATTCACCCAAACACACTGGCCGCTTTGACCCATCTCTCACAGACAAACTGCGCTTCACCTATTAATCAAGCCGACGGGGTCTGGGCCGCCCATGCTCGGACTACGCTTTCTTACGGGAAAATACGTTTTCTCTACTTCTCAACTGGCTCACTAAGGCTTGAAAGCGATTACTGAGTGAAATTAAAATGCTCTGCGACAGTAATACTGCTTTTGTGAGCTTCTGAAAAGCTAAAAAAAAAAAGCCCATAATAATAATAATAATAATAATAATAATACCGTGATTTGAATTTGTCTCTGTGGGAGTTGGTTGTATGGATCCAGGCATATGGTTGAACAGACTGGCAGTAGCTGAGCTCCCTTAGCACGCTAGAGCAATCTTAAAAAGTCATTAAAGTGTGACTCCATATTCCTGATTCACCTACAGTGCGGAAAAAAAAACTCTTCCAGAGGGATATAATGAAGAATTTTAATGACCCAAACCTAATGTAAAATTAAACAGCAGGAAACTGGGCCTTTTAAACAACCATTTCGCTGCTAAAGCGACAGATGCTTCATAAGAGTGCTAGAAGAGAGAAAACTTTTAACATTTTTTTTTCTTTCGCTGTCTCTGCTTGAAATTGCTCACCCAGCTAACACAATGAAGAAGTCTAGTCGGTTCCAGGTATCTCCAAGGTAACACTTCTTGCCGAAGATTCCCAATGCCACCATCTTAATCACCATCTCCACGGCGAAAAAGGCAAAGATGAAGTCATCGAAGTCCTGTGAACGAACGAAAGAAAGAAAGAAAGAAAGAAAGAAAGAAAGAAAGAAAGAAAGAAAGAAAGAAAGAAAGAGACAGAAATATCCATTGAGTTAACAAGAATTCCAACTGCAAAATCAGCAAAAAAAAAAAAAAATTGTCCCCCCAAAGGATCAAAGTGTAAAGAGACAGATACTATGACTCATGCTAATTTAGCCAATGCATCAACATTTAAATAAATATGCCTCCCACATCCATATGCAAATTTTCCTTCTATTTCCCTCTGTAACATTCACAGCAGGGCAAAAGAGAGAGAGACAGACAGACAGAGAGAGAGAGAGACAGACAGACAGACAGACAGACAGAGAGAGAGAGAGAGAGAGAGAGAGAAAGACAGAATGAGAGAGAGCGAGACAGAATGGGAGAGAGAGAGAGAAAGACAGAATGAGAGAGAGCAAGACAGAATGAGAGAGAGAGAGAGAGAGAGAGTGAGAGAGGGAGAGAGAGAGAGAGAGAGAGAGAGAGAGAGTGAGAGAGAGAGAGAGAGAGAGAGAGAGAGAGCAGTTACAAGTCCTGACTCACCAAGGCCGACGGTTTGAGGGAGAACTCTGAGTGTAATACGCATCACATTCATGTCTCTCCTCACAAACCTCCAGTTACACCGATCAATCAAAACAAGGTTTCAAAATCTTCTTTATGAAAAATAAAAAAAAATATATATCTTTCCGGTTGTAAAATTTGCTTCAAAGATTCATTGGAAGGGGCTGGCATTTTGGAGCAAAGCACATAATAAATTAATGCAAAGGCAAGCAATTAACTGAGAAACTATGCCGGAGGAGACCCCTGTCATTTTCAGGTTTACTTTGCTTTACTGACTTCCCATAAAACATGTGCCTGTTGTGTCCAGCTTTTTTCCCTGGTATTTTAATATTAATAATCATGAAAGGAGCAGGCAGAGAGATTCCAGGGCTGTTTTGGGAAACAAAAAAAAAAAAAGAAAGAAAGAAAGAAAGAAAAGTCTACAGCACACAAAAGAACACACAAACGCCGCCGAACAAACGCCGCTGTCACTGCTGTCAAATCTGTGACATCCCTTAAATTATTTTACAGGTCAAACAGCTCGGAGCCCCCGAAAGGAACAGAAGGACTTCGCTTTTAAACAGGCACCGGAAAAAAAACGACCTCAATCCAAAGAGGTAACTCCTGGAGATGCTCAATTTGCACCCTATTAATGGATGAATAAATTGATTTCAA
>NC_044499.1:49430814-49465814 GCF_902362185.1 Chanos chanos | reverse complement strand
AGACGCGGTTTGTTTCACGTCAGCGCGAGGCTCATTGTGTGACTACGGTGTTTGATCACAGTGCCTCACTGTGTCAGTATGTTAAAGCTATATTCCAAACATCCATTTTCACTGTGCAATAATACTCTTGGAGGCTAAGCCTATGAAAAGGCTTAAGAAAACCCCTACATCTTCAGTCATGACGTTCAGATAGACAGAAAGAGAAAAAAGGGGGAAGGGGGGGGGGGTCATTTTTAAGTAAATCACTCATCAGTCATATAAAGCAAAAATGAATGTCAGAGTGATCTGAAACTGAGCTGTCTTGCCAAGTAATAGGGAGGAAACTGGTTATTACAACATTATTTTCACAGGTCACTGCTCCTTCAGAATGCTGTCTCGCACACAAATTCTTTTTCTCTCTGCCTTAACTGGCTATGCTAATTTGAAGTTTAAGCTGATGATGAAACTAGAAGATAATACTAGAAGTTCACATTATGGCTGGTGGGACAAACACTGAAAGATACACTAGATTTCAGTGATCTGGAAAAAATAAACTGATATTATAATATCTGATTGTCATTCATTTTTTCAGCCTGAGATGCTGCTTGGGTGTTTTGTAGCAGTAGCTGGCATACAAAATCCCTCCACACCTGTTTAGAGCCAAATCAGCACTCGCCTCTAAGACCTCGCATTAAACAAGTCAAACCAGCATTCACCTCTGAGATCTCACATCAAACCAGTCAAACCAGCATTCACCTCTAAGGCCTGGCATCAAACCAGTCAAACCAGCATTCACCTCTAAGATCTGGTATGGAAACCAGTCAAACCAGCATTCACCTCTAAGATCTGGCATCAAACCAGCATTCACCTCTAAGATCTGGCAACAAACCAGTCAAACCAGCTTTCACCTCTAAGATCTCACATCTAACCGGTGCTCACCTCACATCAAACCAGCGAAATCAGCACTCAAATATGAAATCTCGCATCAAACAAGTTAAATCTCCACTCACCTCTAAAATCTGTCATCAAACCAGCCCAACCAGTAAAACCAGTACTCACCTCTAAGATCTCACATCAAACCAGTAAAACCAGTACTCACCTCTAAGATCTCGCATCGCTCCGAGCTGCAGTTGCTGTCCTCACAGGGGTGAAACATTCCCAACGTGACGCAGTTCAGCAGGATAACAAGCATGCTAGCACGCTCAAACCATGTGAAGAACAGGAGTTAAGGAACATAGAGCAGAGAAACACATCAGATTCATAACTTACATTACATAGAGCAGAGAAACACATTACACTTCTACCAGCTACATTTCCTGCATCTACATTTCTGCATTTTCTGTATCTACCTGTATTTTTGTGTCTACAACACATGCACTCTCACAATAACCAGTAAGTAACAAGATAAGCACTTTGTGATTCTTTGTGATTTTTCCATACTGTTTGTGGGTGAGAATAAGACATGGTTGTGCAACTGTTTATCTTGTGTAAATACTTAGAAAGGTTAAATTAGGGGAGATTAAGGTTCAATCAAAAGTCTAAATGCTGCCCCTACAGACACTGTCCAAGTTCCTGGATTGTCCAGTTCTCCCCAGGAGAACTCAACAAAGTGAACTCTACCAATATAATCAATGAAACAGGTGCATGAAACAGGAGACCCAGACAACAGCTGAGTTAACAGACATATCAACCGCTAATGTTATTAAGCAAGTTTCTTTTTCTTTTTCTTCTTCTTCTTTTTTTGGGTTAAAAGTGCAGACAGAGCACCCCTGTTAAATGTGTTACAGGGGGGAAAAAAACCTGTGATTTTGCCATTAGGGATGTCAT
Source organism: Chanos chanos (assembly GCF_902362185.1). Lineage (NCBI taxonomy): Eukaryota > Metazoa > Chordata > Actinopteri > Gonorynchiformes > Chanidae > Chanos > Chanos chanos. The sequence continues at coordinate 49,464,008 of NC_044499.1, read as the reverse complement.
TATTTCTCTTGATTTACTTCTGGGAACAAATGACTCCTACCACTTTTATTCTTTTAGAGAGCTGTTGGTTATTGATCACCAGGCCAAAAGTGTGGCAAGTCTCCAGCAGGCAAAACAGCAACGCGGGGTCACACACACACGCGCGCATTTAAATGGAAATTAAATACGCGAATGCTAATTCTCCGGTAGGGTGCTGTCTGAGTAACAGCAACAGCAGCAGACAAAGGCACGACTCGTTTTTCTCCATTACTGACAACAGGAATACCAAAGGGACACAATTAAAGCACCAAAGTATGAGATGAGAGGACACAGCCATAAAAACAGCAAAGTTCTAACAGAGAAAAAGAACTCGTTTCAGAGTGTCTGCCCTCGGAGACGTACGACACGGCCATGAGCCACACCGTGTCTGTCTGGCAGCGCAGCCGAACACGCAGATGACGCAGCACAGAGGCGACGTTAATGAACACGGCCACAACGTGAACTTAGAGAAGCTGTGCACACTTCCAACGTGAAGCTAGATTTCTTGCTCCTCATTGTGACAAAAAAAAACCAAAACATTGTTTGTTTTTTTTTTGTACTTTGTTTCTCCACCTCTGGCTTTCTCCTCCTTCGAAGAACGGGGAGAGCGGTCGTAAGAAATATGAACTTAGCACAGAATGTAGAGGGGGAAGACCTTAAATACGATGTTTTTTTTATATATCTTGCTCGCCAGATGGGCCTGCCAGTGACTTGACATTTATTCTTCAGTTACTGTACCAAACCGAGGGGTTTCTCCTATGGAACGGCTGAGCTGTGGACCTCTAATGTATTCTTCATGAATAATGTAAATAGACAGAACATGTCTCATTCCTCCGCGGTGCAGGAGAAGACTAATTACAGGCTGCTAACTGGCCTCAGGACCTCATTGATCTCTAGACTTGATAGAGAAGGCTCGGTTTGGAAGAGAGTGGCCAGAGACAGATACAGAGAGTGGATCTGTAGGCAGAATCTAAGACAGGTTCTGTAGAGTTTCATAAGGTGTTTGGGGAAAACTGAGCTAGTTCGCCTTGAAATAACCTGAAAAAAAAAATATATATATACACATGGCTGAACATTGAAAGTGTATATGTGCTTTCTTGATGCTGAATTTGTTAAATGTCTTCCCTTGTAAGTTAAACATTCAACATTTATGTACACAGTCAATAATTTGCCAATAGGATTATGGTTATCAGTCAAAGCACAAGAAATTTCAACTATCTGTTATTGAAAAGTGATGGGTTCACAATGGTTGTTAATAAAAGAAAGGGACATTTTTCTCCTTCCCCCGGTCTTTGGAAGGTAATGTCGTCTTTTCAAATGTCATCAGTTCAAATATATGTTCTGGAACATTCTGTCAGAATCTCGGCTTCAACCATCTTGTTCCTTGATGTACCTCAAGCACACGCACATGCACACACACACACACACACACACTCACACACTCATGTCTCCTCACGTGGACTCCCCCTGCCCTTGCAGCTCCGGCATGACAGAGGAGTGTAGGTGGAATTCACTCAGGAGTGACAGGAGGATCAAAACCTCATCAACACCTCCTGCTTTATTTGAATGCAGCCAAAATTCCCTTTAGGGGTGGAGGGGGTCTCTCCATGCTCCAAAAACCCATTCTCTCTGCTTTAACGAGGCCAAAACCAAACCTTTGGCTGTCTATCAGTATTTACTTATTTATTTGTTTGTTTGTCTATGCATTTTGCTACCTCACAACACCCCTCTCTACTTTGTTTAGAGGCTGATTCAGCAAACTTATAATGGAAACGCTGTACAGCTATGACTTACTCGTAGTGTATATCTAATGGGAATGACCGACTCATTGGGCAACAGGCAAAGTTTCCTCTGGGTAGTTGAAGGTGGTAGTTGTTTTAATGTTGCAAAATGCATACGTGGCAGCACATTGCATGGCTGTTTTTCAGAGCGGAGGTTTCTGCATAATGTCCTCATAAAGCACGTACACTGCTGTACGAACGGTATGAATCGAGAATCCTTGAGAGTCAGTAATAAGGCGACTTTACAGAGAGAAACAAATAATTCTTTATGAACTGCATTATTTTATGAGAACCATTTTATCTCTTGGGAACATGCCACAACATTCTCTCTCTCTCCCTCTCTCTCAGTCCTCTTCATTGTCTTTGCTTCTCCATATCTCTTTCTCTCTCTGTTTCTTTTTTTTCTATGTCTCTCCTTCCATCTCTCTGTCTTTCTCTTCCTCTCTCTGTCTCTCTCTTTCTGGCTATATCTCTTTCTGTCTCACTCTCTGTCTCTCCCTCCCTCTCTCTCTCTCTCCCTCTCTTTGTCTCTCTCTCTCTCTCTCTCTCTGGCCACAGGCCTACCTCTCTCTCTCTCTCTCTTTGAGTTATATGTGTGTGTGTTCACCCTCCCTCTCCCTGTTGCCTTGTTTTCTCTTCTGTCCCCTGTAGGCTCTGGGGAGCTGAGGTGGAGCAGTGCCTAATGGCAGCCTCTTCATACGACTGGTGTTTAATTTAGAGCTCTTGGCAGTGGTGCCGTTTCACCTCGGGCTCCAGTTCTCTCTGTCTGTGTTTCATGTGTCCTGACATGGTCCTGGACTAGACTAACACCGTGTTAAATCCTCACACGGTGGGGTGGCACAGTCTCTGACACTGGCCAGGATAAATCATACAGTTCACAGTGCTCACGTTACGCTCCACTATATGGCTAGACAAGGTTGGAATCTCAGAGGAAAGAGAAAGAGTGGTACTCAGGTATTGTGCTATGGCATCACATGCTAATATGGTAATATGCTTGAGGAAGACTTGAAAAGTTATGGTAATAGGCTCAAGAAGATTGGTCCAATAGAGACTTGTGCGACAATCACGACATCATCTCCCCATGAAATCCTCACTGTATACATAGCCTTTATTTTGCTCTTTAGAGATCAACATTTTAGGTTTGTGCTATTGTCTGGGGCACAGTTAAATGACTGGGCTACTCACACAAAAAATACAGATGTAATTAGTCAGGGTACAGAGCATAAGTCATGACATATTCATGAGCCTTTGAAATGAAAAAAAAAAAAAAAGAAAAAGAAAAAAGGTGACTACACCAACCTCACCCAAAACCACAACCATTGATATGTCCACATAACCTTCTTTAGAGCATGATTAAATTAAATCAAATATTGACATTTCTTAAAAAAAAAAAAAAGTCAATCTTTGACATTTGTTTCATGAGCCCAGGTGGCTTATGCAGTGGGTAGAAATTCCGTCATGTTAATTTCCAAATTTCCAGTTTCATTATCATACCATTATGAGTCAGCTCAACCCAGATTCAGGACTTCACAAATGCAACATGCGCAGTATCAAACGTAGATTACGAAGGTTTCAGAATAAGGTCCAACAGGTTCATCGCTAATGCTAACTTAGCCAGCCCGTGTCAGCTAGCATAGCATGGTAGCCAAGCTAACATTGCTGTCAAGAAATCCACTAGATTGGATTGTGAGGTCCAAGGCCAGGTATTAGTGAGTTATTCAGTCAGCAAGAATGCATTTCACTTTGTACAACTACATTTTTAAATACACAATTGTGAAAACTAGTCTGAATTGTGAAGGACATTTTCACTGTTCAACAACTGGTGAGTAATCACTGTAATGAGGAGTTTAGCTTAGCATCACACGGAATCGAGCGAACAATGAGATTTTTGACTTAGCATTGCACAGAATCGACCGAACAATGAGATTTTTGACTTAGTGACAGTCTGCACGGTGCACCCAGCCAGAGGTGCAGAGTGAGATAACGTTTTTGTGACAGATGTTTCATGTTTTGGGTCACATTGCCGTTAGGGCTCATTTTCTAACAACTGACCCATTCGCTCACTGTGTATTATCCTTCATTTACTGAAACCTATTTTCACAAATTTCACCTACCAGACAGGTTTTAAAAACATAAAAACGCTTTTCTTAATGATAAGCTGTGGGATCAGACTGGTTCGAGCAGGTCATGAAGCAGTGTGTAGCTTCATGCCTGCTTGGGTTAATTATTAAATGGTTAAAATTATTCAGAAAATTACAAAATAATTCAGCATATGGTACATTTTGAGAGGAACGTTCCCAGAGCGAGCTCTCGGTGTCATCCGCACCAACTGGCACACATGGAGAAGTGATATGACAGACTGACTTTAGTCAATATTTCATGAGATCTCTCTCTCTCTCTCTCTTTCTCTCTCTCTCTCCCTCCCTCTGTCTCTCTCTCTGTTTCTTTTTTCTCTTCCTCTCTCTCCCTTTTTCTCTACCTCTCTGTTTCTCTCTCTCTCTCTCTCTCTCTCTCTCTCTCCCTCTCTCTCTGACATGACATATTCTTACTTTCTCCCCCTTCCTTATCAAACAAGTTTCTTTCTGTCAATCTCTCGCAGAGAGTGGGTGTGAAATTGCCAAGAGAAGAAGAATGAAAGTAAGAGAGAAGCAAGAGCTTTGAGGAGTTTGGAAAGAGAAGACGAGAGGTCTGTGGGGAACATGCACATTTTCATACCTTCACAAAACTAAGTGTTGTGTTTCTCTCTCTCTCTCTCTCTCTCTCTCTCTCTCTCTATATATATATATATATAAATTGTGCTTTGCAGAGTTAGCTTCAGTGCTTTAGGAGTGCATGCAAAAATTTCAGAGCAATGAAAAGACAGACCTCAGCAGCTAAAACCAGGTAAAGTATTGTCAGTGATGTCAGCATTTAAGACAGCAGACAACATTCCACACAACCAAAATTAAGTAAAAACTAAGGAAAAAAAAGGGGGGGGGGTGGATAGCTGCTAATTGTCTGAAATATAGTCTGCTGGGTATTTTAGATTAAATTTCATTAATTGGCTTTTGTCCTGTCTGACACAGAAACAGGGGGATGAAACAACAAAACAAGACAAAACAAAACTGGAACTGCTCAGCTGAATATTCTGAGATGAAAACTGAAATTTCCTGCCGGTAAAAGTAGAACACAAGCATTATGTGTTTACTGGAACACTGCAGAATCGTTTAATCTTTTCTATATGCATAATAGAAGCCTGTGCCTGAAAGGCTCGGTTCAGTGTGCTGAAATGTTTCTAGTGTCACAAAATACGGGTTCTTCCTTTTATCATCCAGATACAGCTGTGAAGCTCACAGACAGACTTAAATAATAAAAAAAAAGACTTCTCCGATTGGATTCAACACAGACTGTTTCATTTGTGAAAAGTTCACTTTATTCCTAAGTGGAGACTCTCTTAAAAACGTGTTTGATGAGGTTCTGTAGCCAAAGCTGCTGCTCTTCCAAACCACATGATGATAACAAGCTAGTGCAAGACAGAAAACTCTCTCACTGAGAAACAAAAAACAAAACAAAACAACAACAAAAAGCCCAGTTAAGTTACAGAACTGAAAGGCACTTTCAAAGCCATATGGCCAATTCCGTTCCGGAATCCTGCTGGTTTTCATATCAACCAAACGCCGTGGATCCTGATTGGCTGGGGAGAAAGCACACCTGTTCACTCAGGTGAAAGTCAGCCTCTAACTACAAAGCGATGGTTCAAACCAGGACGGCCTCAGACCTCAGGGATCGGATTCGACGAACCGCTCTGTGATCAACAACATATAGAATTTTTATCCGGCATTCTCACCTCAGAGTGAGTGCTTGTAAGTGACTATTCCCTATCCATGGAGGGGAAGGGGGCTTGTCCTTAAGCCAAGGTAGCGGTGTTGCAAAGGTACAGTAAGGCTGGACATTGGTAGTACTTTCCTGATATGATCATGGGCTGTCTGTGCTCTCTCCTTCACACATGGAGAAGCATCTTCCAGTGAGCAGAAAGGAGCAGACATCAGCAGTGTGAAAAACCACGTTCCTCTACGGACTCTCAGCCACAGAGCTCAACTGAGGATAGTTGACTTTCAAAGTCAGGAAACTCACGTTAAGAAACACACACAGACACACACACAGCACAGCACAGCACAGCACATTTTCCGACTGTATCTTGCCTAACAGGCACGTGTGCAGATGCAACACACTGTTAAAAAAGAACCCTGCCTTTAAAGTCTCTAGACGCTACAATTTTCAAACACCGCATATATAAAACCATGACAATTCATAGCAGCCAACATGTTCAAGAATAAAAGATTAAAAGATATGTATAAATAAAAGTTGAGAGGGAAAGCATGAGAGATCAGTTTTAATATGCATATGACGCCTCGTGACCTACATACCGTAAAAATTAAAGCAGTAACTTTACTCCAGTACTATGCAAATCAGTTGTATTGACTCAAGCGAAATGTTAGTCTAAGTCAACTCATGTCGAGTTTGAGTTTGCACAAACTGAGTTTGAGTTAAAAATACTTTTTTTTTTTTTTTTTGGCTCAATCAAAGCAGGAATGTTTCATAATTAACTCCAGCTACAAGTTAACCATTACAATTTCACAGTGTGCACGATGCCTCTCGGCCGACGGCATTGCCTTGACATGGGTTAATTTACTCATCAAAGTGTACCACCAGTAAAAGCACAATCTGAGATCACGCTTCCAACGCGACTGCCACAAACACTTGAGTGCTTAACGCTGACCCTGGGCCATAGGGGATCTCTTGGCTCTCCGATTCTAGGGCATTTGAGCTCAAACGCCAACGATTTTCTGTCGCGCTGCATTAGGTCGTTCACTCGCTCAATTAGGGCCTTGTTTTTTGGCCCTGTAGTGTCTCACTGCGTCTCTCACTTGGCGTCCGTCTGTCTCTCTCGCCTCCGAGGGGCCGCGTCCGCTCAGAGCCGTCAAGAACGATTGAGACGCTCATATGAAGTTCTCCCTTCCAAATCCATCCCACCTTCCTCCTCAGATGTCACGCGTAATGTTCAGCGTCGAAAGTCACTCAATGTTAAAGCATTATTAAGTGTCGGGAGGAAATGAATGTGCTCAAACGTGCTGCTCCTTAAGCTGAAATGACTGATCTGTCTCTAGACGCAAGTATAATCTGCTCTCAGGATGTTTGTGAAATAGTTATGACATGTATGTTTACAATGTATTGTTTATATATTGGAGAAGAGAGAGTGTCAGGTTGCAGTGTATGTAGATGAAAAGCTCACACTCACACTCACAATCACATAAACACACACACACACACATATCCAAAAACATGCATGTACATACACAGACACGCACACACGTGCACACACACACACACACACACACACACAGTTATGATCTGATTTCATAAAGGGAATAGACCAAATAGGCGGTTTTTGTCAGTTTTTGTGAGCCTCTGTAAAGGTGCTAACACAAAGAGCCTCCTTTCTCTTTATATAAATATAATAATCCCACATTGGCCAGGGCTGAGGAATGATTCACTCTTTTAGACTGTGAAGTATAAATCCATACGTACGCTCCATTTTGTGATAGTTCTGTGCTAAACAAATTGCAAGCAATTAGCTAAATTTGCATGACTTTTCCCCATTGTGGTTTAGGTACAGTCACACATACTTGCAGAAGTCTTTCATGAGCCAGGAAACACCTCAGTGTCTCTGTGCACTCCGAAATGTCTGTTGCTAGGCAACATTGACTTTCATGGGGAAGACTCATGGTTCAGCAAAATAACATCTCAATTATTGTTTTGATGACAGCGGTAGAGATGGGAGAGCAAGAACTTGCCGGTCAGCTCCTGAAAATATACATAATTTGTTGACTTAGCAAACTGGGAAATCGTTTTTCTCTCTGAAAATCTTTGAATAAGAATCCAACAAAGCCTGTTAGCTTCTTAAAACTGGTAGTTTTGAGGAAGCGTTTGTTTGGAAAATAAGGAAATTACTGCGACAGAGTTAACGCAGGGTCTTAGAACATTATGTCTGAGCAGCAAGAGCAAGAACAGACTGGCATTTCAAAAGCAGCTAGAAGAGAAAATGCATTTAAAAGCACAGCTCAGTTATTGCCAAACATTTTCTGCCTGTTGTCGTTTATCATATCTGATTGAATTATCCTACTGATACCAATATGTGTATGTGTGTGTGTGCATATATATACACACACACACACATGGGAGAGGAAAGGGAAACTGGATCTCTCGCATATATTAATCTATGCACAAACAGTCCTGTTTGAAATGGTGCAACACTAGCGTTTTTTTTTTTTGTTTCAGCTTTGGGGTATCGCACATCATGTTATGTTTGATTTAACATGTTTAAGGTACAGAGAAGGGGTGCCAATGGGGTAATGCGATTTAGAGAGATCAATAACTCTGAGTGTGCTTGTGTGTGTGTGTGTGTGTGTGTGTGTGTGTGCAGTCTTCCCTCATGGGGGAGGTCAGGTCCTTCTTGTCGGTCAGGCTACTGTCTCCAGGAGGTTCAAAAGCAATCGAATATACTGCGTTAATACAACTTCCCCTCTGTTAAGTCATGAACTTGCCCTCCCTTAGACACCTCTCTCCAAAGCACTTTTAAGTTATTTTTGAACAATTAAAGACTTCCTTGTCAGGTGTCAAAAGCATGGCTCAGAGCCATGTCAGAGAACGCAACACATCAGCGAAAACCTCACTGCCACAGCAACAGCACACTTCTTCTGTCAGCTCTTTAATCAGCTGTTTGATCTGTGCATATGAGTATGTCAGTGTATCGTGTGTGTGGTGTGCGTGTGTGTGAATGCTTGAGGGTGTGTACGTGTGTGATTGTGCGTGTGCACGAGCACGTATGTGTGTGGTCTGTGTGTGTGTGTGTGTGTGTGTGTGTGTGTGTGTGTGTGTGTGTGTGTGTGTGTGTTTGTGTGTGTATTTAGGGAAGCATGTGGGGAATGACAGGGGAAATGAGTGAGTCAGGGCAGGACAAGTTCAAGTTCATGATTCTTGCCAGCAGGGACTCTCTGGCACACAGGTAATCAGGTCCCTCTCTCTCCCTCCTCACACACGCCCTAACGCTGTCCTTTACTCCAGTCAGTCTGCTGGTCTATCCTCTCACACGCCCTAATGCTGTCCCTTACTCCAGTCAGTCTGTTGGTCTATCTCCCTCCTCACACACACCCTAATGCTGTCCCTTACTCCAGTCAGTCTGCTGGTCTATCCTCACACACACCCTAATGCTGTCCCTTACTCCAGTCAGTCTGCTGGTCTATCCTCACACACACCCTAATGCTGTCCCTTACTCCAGTCAGTCTGCTGGTCTATCCTCACACACACCCTAATGCTGTCCCTTACTCCAGTCAGTCTGTTGGGCTATCCTCACACACACCCTAATGCTGTCCCTTACTCCAGTCAGTCTGTTGGTCTCTCTCCCTCCTCACACACACCCTAATGCTGTCCCTTACTCCAGTCAGTCTGTTGGTCTCTCTCCCTCCTCACACACGCCCTAACGCTGTCCTTTACTCCAGTCAGTCTGCTGGTCTATCCTCACACATACCCTAATGCTGTCCCTTACTCCAGTCAGTCTGTTGGTCTCTCTCCCTCCTCACACACACCTTAATGCTGTCCCTTACTCCAGTCAGTCTGTTGGTCTCTCTCCCTCCTCACACACACGCCCTAACGTTGTGTCTCAGTCCAGTGCACCTGCTGGGCTCTGTCCTTCCTCCTACATCCCCTAACACCGTGCCCCACTCCAGTGCACCTGCTGGGCTCAGGTGTGCAGGTGTGGGCAGATGGCCTTTCACAGCACACAACACATCAAACAGCAGACTGTTCATTCGAGGGTGAGCAGTTAGGACCGTAGTTCTGAATGGGCGCGTCACAATAGGGTCTTTTGAATGTGTAACATGCTACATTATTCATGAGGGAGCCCTGGTATGCGTGACTGTGTTGAGATCTCTACCATAATGTGTTCATAATGTATTCATGCTATTTAACCACTGATTCTTCCCTCAGGGAAAAAAAAAATGACACAGACTTTAGCTGAGCAAGGCAGATTATATAGTGCAAATTCACATTCTCAAATACAAACAGGACGACATGACTTTACATGGCTTTAGTCAGACGGCACCGCTGAGTTAATGCTGGAAGACTACTTTCCTCTTTTTTTTTTTCCTCAGAAGCATATTCGAGATTGTTTTTGGGGTTTTTTTTCCAAGAGGTGGAGCTACTGTCCATTATGAAACTACTGAAACAAACAAAAAAAAAAAACCTGACATGGTTTCAATGATGAGGATTTCTTTCTTTCTCTTTTTCTTTTTCTTTTTCTTTCTTTCTTTCTTTTTTTTTTGAGGGGGAGGGGACGGGATTGTGATTCTGAGTCTTTCTGCTGAAAATACATGACAGTTTGGATTATTGTTGGCCTCTTTTGTGACCATCTGAGGCTGAATGTTTACAAGACGTGTGTTGAGACAGAGATGGAAGGAGAGAATGATGAAAAGAAAAAAGAAAAGAGAGAGAGAAAAAAAAAAGAAACCAGTGAGGGGAACGGAGAAAGAGTGAGTCAGAGGTGTTGGCACACGCAGGCCAGTTTGAGGTTGCACTCAGCAGGGAGGAGAAACTGGGAGTTGCGCTGATCAAAACGTCCTGTCAACACAACAAGTACAATCTACTTAAAATCCCACTTCAATTACATTCCACTAACTGTTCAAACCACCAAAACTAAATCTCAAACCACACAGTCCAACCTTTCACACTGCGTTCAGATCGGTTCAGCTCCAGAATGACCCAATCTCAAACCACACAGTCCAACCTTTCACACTGCGTTCAGATCGGTTCAGCTCCAGAATGACCCAGTTCTACCCACATTTAACCACAAATAATCCACTTTTATAAGACTGCATTCACACATACAGTTTTAATGGAAGCCCTTTCTACCTTTCACCCAGTCCCCATAATGTCATTATCAGAGGACTTGTTGACTGCAATCAAATCACTTAAAGCGTACTTGAAATACAGTTCTCTTAGAGTTCTAGTCAGGCCCTAATGAAATGCTTGAGCCACTTTAATCTCAATTAATGTCCAGTTGACACACACTCGAACACAGAAGCGATGCGAGTGACATTTTAAGGCCTTTTTCACACACTAGAGTTCCCGCGGTTTTCCATGACGAACTGATCTTTCACAAAACACACACACACACACACACACACACACACACACACACACACTCACGAATAAAATACATATTCCAAAATGACACAGTTTGTATAAAAAATGCTGAAAAATATCATGGTTTGACTAACATTGTCAGTCCAAAATGAACATAAAAATGACCTAATTATTGCAAACACCCTAGGCACAAGAGAGCTAAAAAAGCCACATCAAACAATATTTGTAAAATAATCACCAAAGACACCGACAAAGCGCAGCCCAGAACATTGTGTGCCTAAACACACACACACACACATACACACATACAATACTGTCCATGTATTGAAACTCGAAGCTGTCAGCACTTCAGTAACACTATGTTCTAATAGCACTTAGACTTTCAGATGCACTTCTTCAGGCGTGCCAACAATGCTCTCAAATCACACCGCATTAACACTTCCCTATCAGCTGTCTTATTCAAAGCAACATGGCCCAAAAAGCCAAGCAAAGCAAAGCAGAGCAAAGCGATGCCTGCCGCTCTCTCTCTCACCTCTGCCAAGTGGCCTCACACTCCAGCCGCTTCAAGCTCTCCACAACATTTTCAACTTTTTTTTTTAAACTTCACCGTCTCATAAGAAACACACACACACACACACACACACACACACAAGTAAACAGTGAAACACAATTATTTACAAAACACGCTGACTTCTTTTGGCGAGGACATAAAAAAGCCAAGTCTGAGTGTGGATGAGTGACAGTCGTTGAAAAGGCTTATAATGATAACAATAATAAAACGTCCATAACCAACAGAATATGAGCTGGCCTCAAAAAAATGAGTATAATATTTTTATCCCTACCCTATATGGATAGAGCAGAGGTACCCAGTCGTGGACTGTCAGAGTCTTGGGCACCAGCAGGGCTTTGAGCCTCCAGGGCCTGGGCACCTCTTGGGTGGTGTTATATAGCATTGTTTGTTTATAGGGTTCTATAAATATTGACTGTTATCGTGATGATAAACAATATATTTTAGTGTGGAGAAAGACAGTGAGAGAGGGAGGGAGGGAGAGAGGTACGATATTTTGGAAGAGGATTCAACCACAGATGTCTAAATGAGAGCTGTATAAAAAGTCTCTTTTGGGCATGTGCGTGTGTGGGCGCGCAAGCGTGTGTGTGTGTGTGTGTGTGGTTGTGTGTGTGTATCTGTGTGTGTGTGCATATGGGCGCGCGAGCGCATGTGTGTGCATGTGTCTGTGTATGTATCTGTGTGTGTATGTGTGTGTGTTGTTGTGTGTATGTGTGTATGTGTGTGTGTGTGGGCGCACAAGCGCGCGTGTGTGTATCTGTGTGTGTGTTTGTGTGTATGGGCGCGCGAGCGCGTGTGTGTGCATGCGTCTGTGTGTGTATCTGTGTGTGTATGTGTGTTGCTGTGTGTGTATCTGTGTGTGTGTGTGTGTGTATAGGCGCGAGCGCGTGTGTGTGCATGCGTCTGTGTGTGTATCTGTGTGTGTATGTGTGTCGTTGTGTGTGTGTATGCATGTGGTTGTGTTTATCTGTTTGCATGTGTGTGTGTTTCTACACGTGGGTACTCGTGCGTATGTGCGTGTACAGAAACCAAAGCTTTGACTGACATCCCATGGGGATCTTCTGCATATGAGTCGACTTTCAAATGTCCGAAAGAACTCATGAGTTTGACACTGCACACAAAAGTCTGCAGCTGCGTTTGGCCTCACGCAAGGCTGCCGATTACTCTCACAACCCTGGGGTGGGCCAAGAGACAATGGTGTGTGTGTGTGTGTGTGTGTGTGTTTGTGTGTGTGACCTCCTGAACTACTCAGACACGGAGCTAAACGTGAGTTGGCAAAAACAGGTTCCTGGCTGCTGCTTATCCACACGCGTATTTCAAAATCAAAGCAGCAGAGATGAGAGAGAAACAAAAGCAGGACACCCCCCCCTCCCCTTGCTTTGCCGTGAAAGATGAATAAAACATTTTAAAGCTGAAATATGAAGAGCAGCTCGTTTGGAACGCCGCGCAGACACGTGAGGGAAAGCACAGCTATTTTTACATCACACGGCAGACAGGCCAGGGAAGATCTGGAGAAGAGGACGGCTCCCAATTCACCATGCTTTTCCACTTTCTGATCTTTAACTGCCCTGAAGTAGTTCTCTGTTCCTGATCGTGGTAAACACAAGCGCTTTAATTTGAAGGGGGGGGGGGGAAGAAAGATTCCATAAGCAAAAAGCTTAGCAAATGCCGCCTTCATTTATTTATTTATTTGTTTGTTTGTTCATTTTTGCAATGTCATACATATAAACTCGTGCACTCATGCTTATGGTAATTCCTATCCATAATCCCGTTACAATTTCATTTCTCATTCTGTACAATACAACATGGAGGCTAGGGTACTATAAACATACAGAAGATGCAGATGTTCTTGGTGCTGGGTATCTGTGGAATGTTAGCAACTAGGAAGGAATAACCACATGTGAGGGATGTTTCCTGTCTGAGTCTCCCTGTTCCGTCAAAACTTTGTGTTTCGGGGGAGACCTCTGTTCAACTCCGTACCTCCTTTCCTTTACCCGTGTTTATATCTAAAATGCTTCATAAGAATTCAGTTTTAACACCGTCAAAATTCAAGTCTTAGAAACGCAAGCGGAGGACTGTGTTGTGTTTGAAAGGGTTTTCTCCAAAACAATGCCTTTCCTCGTACTCCGTTGCCACTACACATAAGAGGACAAGACGATAGTTAATATTTGATGTAATATTCATATTGCAGTTTAAACCTGTTTAAATAATTCTGAGCGAGACACCAAACCACCAGTGAACTCTGAGTGGAAGACAAGGAAACTCTATTTAACCTCAGAACCTTTGTGACGAAGCTATGTGTGGAAGGTTCAATGCAGCACTTACTAAAGCGAGTAAAACTTCACCGTTTCCACAGCATACTGTCATTGAACAAAAGGTAACAGGTGTATCAAGAGGACTGCTAAGCAACATACAGTTAAGTCAAAATAAACAGCACAATTCGTCAATGGAACAGGCTTTGTTTGGAGGAAAGGAACAGCAGGAGGGAAGGATGTCCACCCACATAAAGAACTGGGATACAGATGGACGCCATGCTAGCTCTCCTGTGCCGCGTTAAGCTTTGGTTTAAGACTCCCCATCCATCCCTTTTGTATGCGTCATTAATTAATCACTGATAACGCGTGTCCTGTCACCCCTGGCTGGGCCGTCTCCTCGGGTTTGCACGAGCATCGCTTAGAGGACAAGACGAAGCGTCCTCCCTCTGTCTGAGGCGGCCAGGTGAGCTCCAAAAGCCATCCCAGATGAAAGCGAGCCCATTTAGAATAGTCAGTCACAGCTTTCTCTTCCACTCTCTCTCTCTCTCTCTCTCTCTCTCTCTCACACACACACACACACACACACACACACACACACACACACAGAAACTAGCAAAAGTACAAAATACACACGTCTGCATTACATAGTCTCTACATGATGCTGAACATTTCCAGAAATCAGACGAGACCATGAAGAGAAAACTCTTTATTTACAGAAAGAAGCTAAACCAAACTGTGGAGGATCTCCATACTGTCAGGTTGTTCTTCACATGATACTTTTAAAAGTAATGTGTTGGGCACAAAAATATGGAGTCGGGGGGGGGGGGGGGGGGGGGGGGGAGCAATGACAAACATGAAATGCATTAATATTGCAATGGCTACCAAGGAGACAAAGATGGAGGCTATTCTCTCAGTGGAGTTTCTGTGGTGTGTATGACACGTTATGTCAAAGTAACCACACTGGTGACAGCAGCTTCTATATTCAGTCTCTCTCTCTCTCTCTCTCTCTCTCTCCCGTTCTCCTCCGTGCTGCATTGCATTAATATACAAGGCTGATTTATGATGATGGCTAAGAGAGAACTCCTTTACTGGAACTCAACGCGTTCACTGGACTTTTTGGGTGGGCACTCCACCTCTACAAGGGCTCTCTAGCACGGACCAGCATTCAGCTAATCAAGGTCCAGAATCACCACTGAATACAGCATTCAGTTGCATCATCAAAGTGGTGCAACAAAGAGTTGGTTTGCTTTCTTGTGCCGTGAGCAGACTGAAAACGCGGAAGGGAACTTTTTTGTGAAGGGTTTTAAACAGCACTGAGATGTGCATGTCTGTCTGATAAGTGTATAAATGTAGAATTAGAACTGGTTGCTGGAGGCCAAATGAACAGGTAAACTGGTGCCTTTGTCTGTGTCTGAAATCAGGACCACAGATTATGCACCTGCACTCACACATCTTTTGTTTGTCCTGTACATGAATTGTCCCACATCCTGCTTAGTAGAAAGTATTTCATGCTTCTGGATCATAGTTTGTATGGATGAAGCACACAGGTGTGGAGATGACATTAAGTGGATCACTATTAGTTTTGTTTCTTACTTACAAACGTGTAGATCTTAATAGTGCCAAACCCGTTCAAACAAACACATTGTTTACACACTGCAATTTGTTTTGCACGATGTCTTAGCGATGTCTTTCTGCTCTTTTGTTGTTTCACGTTTGTCTGGCACCCATCTTGGTAGACTACAATAGATTTTTAATAGTAAACAAAGCACATCACAAAGTGTGTACTGTACATTTAGAATGCCTATTTGGCTGAAGAATACTCTTTTTATTTTTATTTTATTTTTATTATTCATTTTCAACAGTTTTGAAAGTATGTATGGTACATTGTCATGTGTGTTGTACATTGTCATCTGTGCTCGGTATAGACGCATGTCATTGCTTCTCTTGACGGTAAATTGCCACGTATATTGTATCTATTCATCCCTGATTGTACTGGACAGGTGTCATCTCATCTCTGATTGGTGCAGACACGTGTCAATTGAGACTGAGGGGCTGTATTGTCTAGGCCTGTGAAACTGTTGCGTGTTTTGGGTTCTAAAAGCCTGCCACATGACGTTTCACTCACATACAAAGAAATGGGTAATCATTTCCCATTTCATCTGACCTTCCTCTGCTTTCTCTCACGGAGATTCCAAAGAACGTGTCTGGTTCAGGCCATTTAATTTCAGTTTCTGTACATGAATCGTGAAAAGTTTTAAAGACACACAAACGAATAGGTAATATAATTTCCTTTCCTAGCTGACCTTGCTCCCTTTGTTATTGTTAACGGTCCCTCTGCCGAATTCAGTCTGATTAGATTCATTGTGTTTCTCTCTCTGAAGTGAAAAAGAGGAAAACGGCAAATCATCATGATTAGATAGCTACTGTTTTTGTCTTTTCTTTTTTCTTTTCTTTTCTTTCTCTCTTTATATTTACCTGAAGCCCCTAAATAAGGACAAGAATCAAAGCGGATTTAAAAGCCTTCGGACTAAAAGCATAACAAAACACTACATTTTCCTTCTGTATTTAATTTTGTTATGTAAAAAAAAAAAAAAATGTCCAGAGCATTTTATAGTTCTTTTGTTTCCTGGGATCCAGCAGGTCTCTATGACAACAGTAACCTTTGCCTTTACAATATATATGGTGCAATCAGAAACATTCATAAAAGTTAAACTGCACAATGTCTAGAAGTTCTAGAGTTTTCCCCTGGGCAGATGGGCCTGAGGTTGTTAAGAAGGTGTGAGCCCCTGACGGGGCTTTTGATGGTGGTTTACGAACGAGTGTTGAAAAAGAGAGAAAACTTGTAAGCGTAGAGCCTGAGTAAATGTAGGGAGACAAATTCTTGCAACAAAACACAATGTGAGCTGTGACACAGAGGGCTGCAGACATGTCGAGATTTTCACAACCTCCTGTCAGACCATATCCCTTCACCAAAACCAACAATGCCTTTAGCCATGGCTAGACTTAAAACACACACACACACACACACCACTGTAAACAAGCTTCAGATAACAAGAGCAAGCATCTTCTCTTTTCTTAGACCCACTGCACTTGGCCCATGAAGAGAAAATCAGGGGAATGAGGATATAGATATATGTGTGTGCGCGTGTGTGTACATATATGCGTATGTATATATATACACACACACACACACACACACACCACATACATACATACATACATACAAACATACACATATATACACGGTCTGGCATGAAAACTGCCCAAACTGGAGAGCAAACAGGCTCTTCACGAGAGGGCAACATATGGAGGAGATGTAGTATAGGGGGTAAATGACAGGGGGAGGCATGGTTTTATTAAGTCTGTTAAAGTGGCTCTCAGCTCCAGACAGAGAGTGATATTAAAGTTGGCGTTAAGCTGAATTCACTATTTTTAAGTCAAAGGAAAGAAAGAGAGAAAGAAAGAAAGAGAAAGAGAGCGAGAGAGAGGGGAAAAGCATTACTGTCACACGGGATTTTATAAGGCAGGATACCAAGACAGTTTTTGTATATCCTGAATGTCTTCTCTTTGGAACAGTTGCATGAAAAATCAGCCACACTTCCTTCCTCTCGAGCAGTATCTGCATAAAGCGTTAGCTAGTTAGCCTTCAGAGCTACAATTCAAATGTATAGTGACAGATAGATAGAGAGAGAGAGAGAGAGAGAGAGAGAGAGGGAGGGAGGGAGAGAGAAAGAGAGAGAGCGAAAGACAGCATATAAATATGAAAGGTATCCTGTGATTCAGCGGTGCAGTGGTGTGGTTTGAAGCCGCGGGGTTAGGCATTAGCCCTGTTTTGTTGAAGTTAAACGACGACGGCTTGCGTGTTACAGTAACATACTAATAAGCTCGTTTGTGCCTTTTGTTTGTCTGGGCTGAGCGAAGACTAACGAGGAGAGGATCTGGGGAGCACAATGAATCGGAACCATCTGGTCCACACACGGGCTTTACTCCAGTGATTCCCCTCGTACCGCAAACAGTGACCAAGGATTGGGGCGGTGGGGCGGGGGGGGGGGGGGGGGGGGGGGGGGGGGGGGGTTGTGTTGGATAGGTTGGAGGGTGAAGGGGGGTGATGTGGTGGAGTAGGTGGTCCTTTAGACAGAGGAGGGACTGAGTTGAGGGTATTGGGGGGGAGGGGAGGGGGGCTGTATGGGAGTCCCTTTAGAATCCTGAGGCCCCCTTGTAGCTGCTCGTTTGCATTGTCTGGATAGCATCTGGCCTGGATCCTCACGGCGCAAACGCTCGTGCTCTCTCTCCCTCTCTCTCTCTCTTCTCCCTCTCTCTCTCTCTCTCTCTCTCCTCTCTCCCTTGCCTTCCCTCCTCTTTTGGCTGCTGAGCTGTGTCTCCGAGTCCAGGACGCACAACCCGTCCAAAAACCCCCCTCTCCTATTCCCCACGCTCCTGTGCGAGAGACCCAGGGAGGGGAAGAGACGAAAATAGCCCAGCCGATCTGCGGGCACCTCACAGACCATTATGCTCAGTAAATAAAGCAGAAAGCTCCCTCACTAAGCAGCCTAAATAAGCCACTAGAGAGCACAGCTCCTGGATGTACTCTCAGGCTGAGCGTTGCAAATGTGAGCCTTGCTTTCGCAGCGTTACTGTTCAAGAGAAGAAACCAAGACGCTCAGAGAATCACATGCCCAAGAGATCATTAAAGGTTATAATAGCTGTAATTAGATAATGCTTAAATGGTCTGACTATAGATTTCAATATTAAGTGTGCCGTTATAAAACGGAGTGGGCAGTTATGTTGCTATTGATCAAATGGGCGAAAAAGAGCATTAAACTGTCCTCTTAGAGTTTACTTAAGGTTCACATAACCTTCCTGGAAATCAACAGGGATCTGGAGTCTATACAACATGCAGAGAGAAAATTCCAGCAATTTAATATTCCTAGACTCGTACGGATGCCAAGAATTGTTTGCAGGATATCAATATGTCGTAAAATCTCTTTTCTTCCCTCACTCTCTTTCTCTCTCTCTCTCTCACTCTGTCTGTCTCTCTCTCACACACACACGCATACGCACACACACACACACGCTCACACACACGCACATGCACACGCACACACAAAACCAAATCGAATTTCAGTGAATAGGAAATGCGTGTAAACACACAGTGACTTGCCATGGCAACACAGTTCAGTTTGACATTCTGTTTACACTCTGGAGAACTTGGTCCCTTTTTTTCTTTCTCTTTTTTTCCCCTCCTGGTTGTCAAGAGATCCCGTTTCTATGGTAATAGTTGCACATACAGTGCTCCTCACTTTTTTGGGGGAGTGGGTGGGTGGGGGGTGGGGGTGAATTGTAACCATTCAGACACACACACTGAAATCATTAAATGATGTCTCACGCAAAAGGTCATTGCTTTTGGGCAAACAAAACACCATCTGAAATAGTTGAAGCAGTCTGATTTGATTCAAAATACGGAGACAGGATTAGCACTGGCACAATGTTATCTTACTTGTTTATGGAAAATGAGCTGAACAGGTTACAGTGACATGAATTCAGTCATGTTACATTAAGTTTTATTCACAATATCGCAGACAATGACTTCTGGTGCGAGTCCAAAAAAAAAAGGACTCTGTTTGAAAGAGGGGGGGGGGGGAGAGAGAGAGAGAGAGAGAGACAGAAAGAGAGAAAGAGAGAGAGGGAGAGAGACAGAGAGAGACAGAGGGGGAGTGAGAGAGAGAGAGAGAGGGAGGGAGAGAGAGAGAGGGGAGAAAGAGAGAGAGGGAGAGAGAGACAGAGAGAAAGAGAGAGAGAGAGAGGAAGAGAGAGACAGAGAGAGAGAGGGAGAGAGAGAGAGAGAGACAGAGAGAGGGGGAGAGACAGAGAGAGGGGGAGAGAGAGAGAGAGACAGAGAGAGGGGGAGAGAGAGAGAGAGACAGAGAGAGGGGGGGGGGGTAAAGCAGGCACAGTCCTGCCACTCTGCCACTTTAACTGCTTCCTGCAGTCACATAATTGCCCTGTCTGTCAGAGAGAGAAAAGCCAACGGAGAACCTTGGTGCATTTTCATGCACTTTGGTCATGGGCTTGGCTGCAGCATACATGTGGGGTCACACCAGCTCTTAATCCCAAACCGGGTCCAAAAGGAGACCCACAAACAGGAACTACAACAATAACAAACACTGAGACCTTGAAAGCTTGTGTGGATGGGGAAATGAAACGGCAGGGAGGGAAAGTGTAGGGTTTTTTTCTCTCTTGACGCTCTGGAGAAATCTCAGGTACATAAACACAGTACGTGGTAAAAGAGTGAAGTTCAGCAGGGCATAAAAAGGAAGAGAAAGGACCAAGTGGTGGAGGCTTGTCTGCTCCAGGGCCAAAAGATGAAACCTTTCATCTACAAAACACAACCCCAGAGAATGACAGCACTTTTCTCTCTCTCTCTCTCTCTCTCTCTCTCTCTCTCTCTGGCTATGTGTCTTTCTCTTCTTCTCTCTCACTCTCATACACAAACTCTCTCTCTCTCTGGCCATCTCTCTCTCTCTCTCTCTCTCCCTCTCTCTCTCTCTCTCTCTCTCTCTCTCTCTCTCTCTCTCTCTCTCCCTCTCTCTCTCTCTCTCTCTCTCTCTCTCGCTCGCTTGTTCTCTCTCTCCAGCAGTATCAGCACCTGTCTCCTCTGGGCAGTTTCACTGGCCAGGCACACGGAAGAGGAGAGAGATGGAGGGGGAGGCAGACTGACCTACTGCAGAAGGCAGCAGCAGGGGGGCGGGGCCAGGAGAGAGCTTTTGATTTTAGTACCCTATCACACTCAACCTGTGTTTTCTTTTTACAGTCTTTTATCCAACCTTGCACCAAAGCTAGAGATGGAATAGGCTCATTACTTCAAAAAATGACAGATTTGTTTTTTTCCTTGAACGTACTCTCATGAAAATGCAAGGAAGTCGTAACATCACACATCCCCTCAGCTAGGAAACAGTCTGGGGCTAAAAGACTGCGCCCTCTAGTGGAGAGAGACATGTAGTGGTGTAGCACTGGAGTCCGTCCAGGAGACTGCTACCCAGCTGCGGACTGTTGGTAATGGGATTTGACCATGAAAAGGGCAGTCCAGGCAGCAAAGGGAAGACGCTCCTAAGCAATCCGGCCCTGTTTCCTGATACAGCTGTGGAGTTAATCCTCCACTTTGTGGGCTCATCAGGACTGCACTTGGTTGGGACTGTTCCTCAGCTCTCGAAAAAAAAAAAAAAAAAAGCCTGGCACAGGCACGTTTCCCTCCAAGGTGGGCCAGACTCCAGCACGATTAAGTTCCAGTCCTAATTTAACACACCTTACGACCTCGTGAAGCTCTGCTTGTGTTTGTATAAGACTGGGGCTAAAGCCTGCAGACACTGCACCAGTCCAAGAGAAGAGCTGCTCGCTCATGGTCTGGAATGGCATTTTCCCCCAGTCTCCTCCACAGGCAGGACAGAAGAACGCGGAGAGACCTTAAATATTGGAATATCACCGGCCTGGACGGTCGGATTAGTATTTCAGTTGTTTTACTCTTTACTTTCCATCTTTCTTTCTTTCTTTCTTTCTTTCTTTCTTTCTTTCTTTCTTTCTTTCCCTCTTTTAAACTAGACTGGAATAATGTCCGAATATTTTCCGATTAGCTGAGCTATTTTAACAGTGCTTTGTTCTTTTTAGCAAGTCTTTACAAAGGTCACTCCTGTAAGAAACTGTGCAAGAATATACCAGCAAGAGTCAGCGAACCCTCATCACCATGGAGACCTCAGCGCTGGACCGGGGTTATATGACTCACGCACAGCTTCCTGTGTGGCTGCTTGGCTGTTCTCTCTTGACGCATCTTTATTTATATGATGTTGGAATGGGCGTGATCGATGCCTGTCTTGTTCCTACGGCTCGTCTAAATGTCACTCAGAAGCCCATAGGAAGTCTGCGCTGTTTCTGTCAACATGACCGTAGGGTACCTCTTACTCCACCAATACACACACACACACAACACAAAACACACAACACACACACATGCGCACACACACATACACACACAATACACACACACACACACACACACACACACATACTATAATGATAATGTATGCGTAAGAGTTGTTACAAACTACGTACAGTGCCCAACCAACTCAACTCAGTTCTTGGCACAAATCTCTGTACAAGCAGACTAGCATATAAATTATGCAGACAGACAGATGCACAAACAGAGAAAAGCATATACACATGTACAGACACACCAATACAAATACATATGCAATAAGTACACATATTTATGAGGAACAAGACAGGGCCTAATACAAACACACATACACACACACACTCCTAACACAGACCAAAACAGAGAACAAGCCCATAGCACACACAGCACTTCCGATCAATTCCAATTAGCATTTGGTCCGGTCTTTTCATTACGGAGAGGGATTTGAAACCTGTTTCCACAGGGATGCTCTTTTTTTCTTTCTTTCTTTCTTTCTTTCTCTTGTTAAGAATCAAAACCCAAAGCTTAATCCCTCTCCCACTCGATAGGGCTCCATATCGAGCAAAGCTAGGCAAACATAAGGCAGGGAGAAGTGCAGGAAACAATACGCTTAGAGACCTGCAATCGATCAAAGCTCTGAAGTGCCATTCAATGCTTCAGACCCACATACATAAAGAAAACACACACACATACAAAGTGAACATGTTGGCTCTATCTGAGAATCTGACGTGGATCCTACGCTGTAGGCTTGTATTGATATGGTAATATAGATCCCCTAATACTACTGTCTCTCTCCCTCCCTCCCTCTCTCTCTCTCTCTCTCTCTCTCTCTCTCTCTCACACACACACACACACACACACTCTCTCACCAGAAATTGTTACCTTAAATCCACCTAGTTGGTCTAAATTTGGACATTGTCAATAGCTGATGGAATACCCTGGATCTAATTGTGTGTCTAAAGCACTGACCGTCTGATGGAGACCTACAGAGATAGAACACACACACACACACACACAGACCAGCAGACACTTCTCTGAACACGGTGTCACAGCCTCTTTGACCTTCTCAAACACAAATATAGCTGAAGTAGATCCCAGAATCACAGGACAAAATAACATAAACACAGCACTGAACCTCAGTTAACCAAACAGCAAATTCATAATCTTTCAGGCTATGAATATTTAACATCAAACTGGTTTCTTCATTGCCATGGTCTATACTGCTGCGCTAACAGAAATCAATAACTGAGTCTGTAGACACAGCTGGATTTTTCCACAAATCCCCCCAACTAAACAAGATCTGACCAAAGGCTGACAATAATGACTTTACAGAGGTAAGGCAGGTGGCGTGTCTCTAGTTTCCTTCAGACATTTCACCCAACAGTCACACTAGCTAGTAAAAAGGATGACTCTATCATTATGAAAAAATGATTTTATGAACAGAGCCTACACAAACGTTAAACACTTAACACTTGACTCTCGTTGTTACGGCCACTGTCTTACCCAGTATCGCCGTCTAAAGTGAGCGCGCTTGTGAAAGCTGGTCGACCTCTGGGGCTGAACTTTGAACCCTGAGAGATGACTCTACTTGAATTCTTAATGTAAGCTGTAATACAAGATGTTAGTCTAGATGTGCTTTCTCTTTATGCCTTGCAACTTGTCTCTCTTTTAACTAAAAATCTCTCTCACTCCATTAGAGCTCTTGAGCAGGATTTTCTTTAAATCCTTACAAAATGGCATGTTTAAGACACTAAGCCACACTTCACTCTTTTTTTTTTTTTAAAAGACTACAACAGGGTTGAACTCTCTGGAGAGAGAGCAGATTATATTCAGGATACAGATCTGTACGGCTGGCCCCTCCCTCTCAGAAGCAATACTCGAGTGGCTGAATAAAAGTCTGATGATCTGATGATGTGCTGTGTGTTTTTAAAGTCACAGGGATCGATTGGGAATGGGTTTAGAGTGTCATTACAAAAACAAAAACAAAACAAAACACAAAAACATCTACTTCATGACCGCCATTGAGTTGCTAGTGTTGACACATTAGTGTATTGATGCTATAGGACACAAAATTTCAAACGTTGTGCTTTAAATTTCTACGCCACTCTGCTACTAATTAATTAGAGTAGAATGATACATCAGCAGTAGTGTGGAATGTGAGAGAACTTCTGAGCTTGATTTGTACTGATAATAGCCCTACCAAAGAGGATAAGAGAAAGTCGAGGAATATGCTGGAAGACACCATATATATACTGTATGTACTGTATGTGTATGTATGTGTGTATATATATATATATATATATATATATATATATATATATACACACTGCATATACGGTATATACTCCGTGTGTGTGTGTGTACACACACACACACACACATATATATATATATACACACATACATACACTCACATACATATATGGGGAGGTTGTCAATTTTATGAAAGTAACCACCCCATGCGCTGAAGTGCATTCATCATAGAGAGGCAATAAAAGCAACCCCCCCCCCCCCCCCCCCCCATCCCTATCCCATCCCATCCCATTGCCTAAGGGCACTCAGATACTATCTCTCCCTCTCTGTGTATTCCCTGACCAACAGTCTATCATGGGTATGCGCATCACAGATGACTCCCAGGCGTCTTTATAAGATCCCTCTTCGCGTTGACCGAAGCTCCAGCATCTCCAGCCCATCGCCTCTATCAGTCCTGGCATGTTGCCAAGCCCCTGTTCTGTGGACCACTGCCTATTCCTGTCCTCAAACCCCAACAGTGCCCCTCACCCCAAAGACGGAGAGCCCTCTGTGTCAGTGGATGGTCATGTGACAGGGGGGCAGCAAATGGGTTGGATTCGATTTGAAAGGGCAAAAACCAGATAAATAAATAAATAAATAAAAGAATATTTGCCGAGCAGACAAGCATCTTGGTTGGAGCACATTTTATAGAGCGCACATAGAGACTGCTGTAAGAGGCATAAAAAATGATTTTCTATACATCCATGTGCATTTAAACACAGTAAATGACACAGAGTGCCGAGCCGTAAAAACATCAGATGTTCAGCTCGTTCTCCAGCTTCTCATGGCCCCCCTAACATTCTGCCTCACGCACACTCACAAAAGAAAGTAATAATAAAAAGCCCATGTCTTTGCAAACTCCAGGGTTTCACTACTACAGCTAATTTGACCGCCCTCTGATTCAACACATGAAAACAATGGTTCTCTTCTCAACATGGAGGGAGCGATTCCATGCTTGTGGTTGGTGGTCAAACCAACACTGACGACGAAGAAGAAGAATTCCACCAGTGTCAAAGCCTTAAATGTGTGTCTCAAACCATAACACTACATGCCCCCCCCCCCCCCGCCAAATGGCCCCCTCACCCTTACCCCACACCCTTCACCAGAACACCAGCATAGAGGGTTAAGATCGATAGATAGATAGATAGATAGATAGACAGACAGATGGCACTTTGAGCTCCAAAAGAACTCGTAAGTAGCTTCTCCAACTCAGAAAAGCTTGTAGCTGTAAGAGGACCAGTAGCTTTGTTTGTAAATATTTTATGGCTATTATCTCAAGAGTTGCAATGGAATGATTAAAGAGATTTTTTTTTTTCCTGTCAGCATCAGCAACACAATCAAAGAGCCACGTTTTAGGGTTCCACGCTATTCCAACTTTCGAACGCAAACACTAAGGTTAGCGAGCCCTTCACGACAACGCCAATAAAAACGGGTAACCCAGGAAGGACTACGCCAAAGAACCGGAGACCGACACTCAGGAAGGAGATGATTTGAAATAAAGACGATGCCAGGGAGGAATTTTTCTCTTCCCGCAGCACACAGGAGCCACGGAACAGTGGGATATCTATCATCTGAGTCCCCCCCCCCCCCACCCCCTCCCCCAGGCCAGATCTACTGAAGGTAAACTAATGGTTGTATAAACAGATAAGTGTGCTAAATGACATGCAACTGTGAGAGATGGATGAACCTCTCTCCTTTTTTTTTCTGCACACACACACACACACACACACACACAAATACACACAGAGAATGCAGTTCAATTTGAAGACGAAGACTGACATATACCCAGCGGGAGGCAAGATCCCTTCAGAAAAAAAAAAAAATAAAATAAAATAAATAAGAAACTGTTTGGAGCCAAGAGGCAGTTTTCTCCTGAAGGACTGAGAGAAGACTCATTTCAGACCTCGGGATTTCATCGCCTGGAGCCCTGCAATGATTTAAAATCGTTTTCATCATGCAAAATGTCTCTGACTTTATCAGTAAATTCAGCAAGAGCAGAAGTAGCATAGAAAAAAAAAAAAGTTTGAGTTTTCAATTGAGAACTCAGCTCAACTCTACTCTCTTTCAGCAGAATTCATTTCTGGATGATGCATGAATTGGCAGATATTGGTCCCATGGACTCGTAGATAATGTCATAAATATGCCTTGCACAGAGTAATTTTATAAATGTTTGTCATTCCACATAACTGACCCAAAAATGGGGAGTATAATGTAAGGAAGGCTCGCTTTCCGATTGCTTACTATGTGATGCAGGAATATTCTACAAAACAGCGGCACCATAATTCCAAAAAAAAAAAAAATCCAATGTTCTGTGCCTATCATGATTTTCTTATTACCATTGACAATGTTTTATGTCTGTCATACACTACAGAATGTCTGGTATGCTTCTTTTTCCAAAAAAAACATAAAACCTCGCAATTAGCCTGCACTTGATGCTTGTCTGAGTGCTTCTCATTAGGGGACTTATCGCCAGATACTTGGTTTTTGTTGTCGAGAGGCTGAATGTGTGATTAAAGCCTGAGTTGTTTAAGACAACGCTTTGATTAATATTTCAGTCGTCTCAGACACAGTGTGTTTTTTTTTTTTGTTTTTGTTTTTTTAAAGGCAATGCCAGCTCTGTGGAGGATCCTCTTCACTTAAACGAACTGCAAAGCTGGCCTTTTTCTGGGGCCCATTCTCTCAAAGCTTCATTAACACGACGCATGCTGGCTTCATCTGGTTTGCGTTACCCTTAGAATCTACGGGGAAGTGCAGGGATGCTCCGCTGTCATTGGATGAGAGTTAATGGCGCTTCCCTCTGATTGGTCACCTCGTAACAGGACCCCCCCTTCCCCCCCATGCACACACACATACACACATACACACACACACACCACCACCCCTGCCCTCGCCCCCCCACCTTCAGGCTGCGAGAGCACATTCTGGAACATCGGAAAGGTGGCCAAAATTTCAAAAGTTCACTTAATTGGGAGGACATTTTCCTCCTTGTTCCTCTTGCAAATAAAGCATACTTCCCCTAACTTGTGATTCTTCACAATTAGCAAAGCTATTAATACCCTCAGGTTAGAGCAAAGAAGAAGAAGAAGAAGAAGAAGAGGAGGGAAAAAAAGAGGCGGTTAAATGGTCTCGGCTTTCTGTCGCCTCGGGAAAATGGAGTAAACTAAAGTGTTTCATAGGTTACTATGAGTCAGGCCCCATCAAAATTCAGCTCCAATCCACCAGCAGCTGGGCTCCACGTGCAGACGACGCTTTTGTCTGTTCTGAGGTCAGAGACAACCTGCCACAGAGTCTCCCTTAGAGGCCCACAGTTCAAAGCACAGCCCTCTGTATATGGGGAACACAGATGTTTGAGTTCTCTCATTGCAGTTTATGTGTTTCCTTCTTCTGCTGATAGTATTTGCCTGTAATTTTTTTTTTTTCTTTCTTTTTCTTTTTTTGCTTGTTGTTGGCTATTTAATCACGAACAGACTGTAAAAACAAAGAAACAAAAGCAAACTTCTACAACTTTGTTCAACATTTGAATTATCACACACTTGTGAAATGTAATCTACATAATCTGCAACCCTGGAGCAAACAATATTCCAGACCAAACCTCAGGAGAGACATTTCTCACTATTTTCATAACTGAGACTGAGGTGTGAGTTCGAATTTTTTTTTTTTTTAATGAACTTTAGGAAGTAAATCAGCCTGAGATGGAAGCAGAGACAGCAAAACTGAGGTGGCTTGGACCAGGAAACCTTGCTTTTCTGCCTTGACAGGCTGTGAAGACCACCTAAGTCAACCGACTTGCATCAGTTCTCCTGCTGCCTACCATTTTAAACATGCAGCTATAATTGCGAATGTTTTCTGGTGATATGGTTCTAGGTTAATGGATCATTGACAATCATTGACAGGCACTTGGTTCTGTAAGCACCTCACATGACTAAAGCTTAACTTCTCTCCATTCATGAGAAATCATGCAAGAGATAAAGCAAAGATGAATGCACTTGTGCATGGTGATTCCCCTGGGCTTTATGCTCATGTATTCATGTTAAAATCTGATTCTGAGAGCCTGCAAGAGAGAGAGAAGCGTTTGGTTTGTGTGTGTGTGTGTGAGAGAGAGAGAGAGAGAGAGAGAGAGAGAGAGAGAGAGAAAAAGAGAGAGAAAGAGAGTGGGGGGAAGAGGGCTTAAAGAGGAGAAGAGGATGGCATATATGGGAGAGAGAGAGAGAGAGAGAGAGAGAGAGAGAGAGAGAGAGAGAAGGAGAGATGTAGAGAAAGTGAAGAAGGGAGAGAGACTGAGAAAGAGGGAAGAGAGAAAGGGTGGGATAAAGAAACAGAGAGAGAGAGAGAGAGAGAGAGAAAGAGAGAGAGCGAGAGCGCTCTCTTTGAAGTGCAGGCAGAGGCAGAATTGGGGACTGCCTAGCAGGCACTAATGAGGCAGTGGAGAAGGCAATCTGATGGAAACTGGGCTGACAGCAGTGCTTTGGTGGCGTTTGACTCTCCATAAAGTTCAATATGCCTTAGGCGCTTGTAATGAGGCTACTACAGCCTTCAAATGGTTCAGACCTGACCACCATACAAACACACTGCCTTAACACGGGCAGCCTTAACACGGGCACAAAACGTCTTCACCACAGAACAGAGCACAGGGCAGTAAACGACAAGAGAAAGGAGAAGAGAGAAGGAAATTATGAATAACGAACGAATAATAAATAGAGAAAACGCATAGTATTACAGAAGTGAGAGTTCATTCTCAGTCAGAAAAATAAGGGATTTTCAAATGTATAGCATAAATACAGTGTGACTCATCCCATTTCTTTCCACTCAGTTCTTCAGTGAAGGAGACCAAGCAAGGGAGAGATACAATATACAGTAATGTATAGCATTACACAGCACACAACTTAGAGTCTGACGATGCAGAAAGGAAAAAAAAAAAAAAAAAAAAAGAATTCCACTGCACAGTTGAGAGCACGCCTCTGGAGTCTGGAGTCTCTGCTTCTGAATGAAAAATCAGCGATTTAATGTTGCATGCTCAAACTCCCCCTTTACAGTACACATCAATGACACAACTAGAGGTCTACCCAGGGTGCTCCATTCATATCCACACAAACACACACATACACACCATCACTACCCAGCGTTGTATAAATGATGCGTGGTCAATTCTACTTGGGAGTCATCGGTGGAGGAAAGGCTTTCATTAACCCTCCAAAGACCTGAAGAGTCACTGTTCAGTTAATCTCCCTTTGCTTAGGTCAGCACACCTGGGACTATGAGCAGCTGCTGACTAGACAGCCTTAACCTTTGGGGTTAAACTATCTGCAGACATAATAACGAATAGGTTCTATTAGAGCAGTACAGAATGAAACCCAGCATTCCAGGTTGCATTCTAGAATGTTGAGTTTCTATTCATTCTGAACATTTTATCAGATTCACAATATGTATACCCCAACATGGAAGCGGATGTTTATTCATGTTTTGAGAAATGCGGCGCAATGGTCATTTATTTAGTGGTTCAAAAAGTAGGTTTATGGATATCAAATTACTGTGTCAGTTAGGCGAGTTTGTCTAATCTGTAATTGAAAGGTGTTAAGGGGAAAAGGAAGAGAGAAAGAAAGAAAGAAAGAAAGAAAGAAAGAAAGAAAGAAAGAAAGAAAGAAAGAAAGAAAGGTGGGCACATAACTGACATGAGGCTTTTTTTTCTCCTTCGTTTGTTAATCATTTGTTGTTCGCTTGTAATCTTTGAATTTACAAAAAACATAACAAACAAACAAACCAACCAGCAGCAGACTGGCTCAGCAGGTCAGTACCAACAGCGCACTGTTTCCTCTCAGCCTCGGAGAAGCAGAAGGGAAAACTGCTCTTTATGTCTTTTCATAGACCTGGAGACAGAGCATGGCTTTGGAGCAGATCTCCCTCAGCTACTGGAATAATAAGGGAATTGATGCACAGCTTGTGAAATTACCAGACACTCAACACCATGGAGCTTATGAAAAGATTTCCTGCTGCATGCAGGCATAGAGAAAATTCTCTTGTTCCTCTCTCTCTCTTTCTCGCTCTCTCTCTCTCTCTCTTTTCCATAGCACTATCTCAAACACACCCCTACAGGAGTATAGAGATTAACAGTCACATCCAAACAGCATACAAACACACAAAGAGCCAATGCTACTAAAGAAAACATTGCTTCAAGATATAAATGGACACGCTTTTACGCTTGAGGAAATGTAAGTGATTCAGCAAAATGGGCTTTTGTTACGTGTTTATGGAAATTAAATATCTCTAAAAGTTGTGTGTGACACCTGGAAACAACACAGAAGGTCACAGTAAAGAATGAAGACATATGAGACCAGTTCATTTTGTCTGTGTAGCGTTTTTCCGCTGAAGAGTTTCTTATGGGCTGAGAGACAGAAAACCACCTCACGGTAGTGACAGATTGTACCTGAAGGTGATTGGCCCTCTAATCTTAAGTGTGAGTGTTAAAAATAATTAAGGCTAAAGAAAACAAAAACTCCAAGAAAGGGGTTACTACGCTTCATACCTCCAAGAGAGAAAAAAAAAGCATTAACAACTTCATATACATAGAGATGCAAACATAACTCCACAAGCAATCTATGTCTATTTTTTTTATCATCGACAATTTCAGCTCATATTTTGTGTATCCAATAACTTTCCTCAAAATCCTCCATCTTTGAAACCATCCTGAGAGATATGAACAAATATCTTCGTATCAGTCGAGAAACAGTGCCCCAGTATACCCATCATGCATTGTAATGTCCGCACTCACACAGGACACTGTCCATAATGACTGACTGCTCTTCATACCAAATACCCTGCACGCTAAGCACTGTCTCCATGTTTAACAGTGTAAGCATCAGCGCTGGGTGTTGTGGCCTGTCTCTCTCTCTGACAGTAAGAGGGGAACAGAGCTCATTTGAGAGAGCCAGGCTTTGTCTGCAGAGCCGACATGGTTCACACGTGAAGCCTTTTCTGTTCTAACACCTCTGGAGAAGCAGTCCTTCTTTCTGCATCATCACCCCTAGTCACTCTCACCCCTTCCTCTCTGCCCTACTTTTTTCTCCCTCATTATGTTTTTCTTTTTCCTCCTCAGCTTTTCGATATGTCTTTCTTTCTTTCTTTCTTTCTTTCTTTCTTTCTTTCTTTCTTTCTTTCTTTCTTTCTTTCTTTCTTTCTTCCTTCAGCTTCCTCTCTTTGTTCTTCTTCTTCTTCTTCTTCTTCTTCTTCTTCTTCATTCATTCATTCCATCTTCTTTTTCTAAGTTTAAGATTTTCTTAAAATATTTATGAGGAGAGGTCCGGAGACAAGAGGAATCTCTTTGGTTCTGCCATCTGTCTTTTTCTCCACTGTAAAGAGCTATTTCCAGCATCTATGGGGAAGTGACAGATCACTTGTGCGTTTGGAGTTTGTTTTATGAAATATGAGCTGCATTTTTAAGGTTAACTCCCAGCTGTGACCTTTTTTTGTAGCATGCACATGTATGGTAACTGGAATGACCAGAGACACTCCAATGGCTGAACAAAACAATCCGTTACAGCAGATCCTCAACAGTTTATTATATATATATATATATATGTATATATGTATATATGTGTGTGTGTATATATATATATATATATATATATATATATATATATATATATATATATATACACACACACACATATATACATAAACACACACACACATATATATACATATATATATATAATTATTATTATTATTATTATTATTATTATTATACCATCTACAGACAAACAGGTGAACCTAAGTGGTGTAACAAAATCATTATCAAAGATATCAAAGATTTAATATCAGTAGTGATTGTAGTTATGGCCACCACTGCTGCTTTTGAAACAAAATGCTACAGAAATGGCTGGACAGAATCCTGGACACCACCCTCCACCTCCCAGAATAAATAAATAAATAAATAAATAGAAAGGGGAAACTTTGAGCTCTGCACAACAGTGATTCCAAATACACGACTTTGGGTTCTTGCCATTGCCAGAAATAGCGGAGCGGGCTAATCAGATGATACATGAATGTACGCAGCAGAGGGAGACTCATAAGTGCGGTGAGATGACAAATATGATTATGATGTGCATCACAAATGAAAGTCAGGGCAAGTTCAGGCATATTCAGTAGTCAGAGCATTAAACCCTGCCCCCCCCCCCAAAATAAATAAATAAATAAACAAACAAACAAAAGCACAATGATATTCTGTTCTGGTTCTATGAATCATCATCCTTCCTCTACTGTGGGCTTTGGGTACTGTTTGTTCTCTCAGGGATGGCATCCAAACAGTTCTATCATCACTCATTCTCCCAGTGAACCACCTACCAACCCGCATTGTCTGACTCTCACTCCCTGCTTCTAGTCTCCGTCAGCCATTGTTTAAAAGGCTAACTGTTTACATCTGCTCTGCGAGCCTCCATCTGGGCCCTGGCTTGACACCCAGGCCTGGGCACATGCCACACTAGCATGCCCAGAATCAGGGTCACCGCCCTGGACGGACAGAGCGTCGGGCAGTCACCTGGAGGCTGGGAAGATATGAGCAGAGCTGAGACTGTATATTGGACTTGAGGAGGAGATATTGTAGGGAGTGATAAGAAAAGATTAATAATTTAATGTTATGTACTGTCTATGACAAAAGAAAGACAGAGAGGACGTCTAAGTTGCCGTATAATAGAAGATTACAATTATCACCATTGTTACCATATGTTTTGAGCTACTGTTCTCTTTACAAGCATCTGTCAAAACTGCAAAGATAACTTTTCAGCTGCTAGATTTGAGATGTTCATAAAACAAAACAACATAATGAAGCCACTTTACTTTGTTCTCTATCGATGCAACTTCTTTGTTGCAAAGATATAACGAATAATAAACTGCAATAAATAATAAACTATGAAACAAGCGCATGACATCACAGAATCTATAGATGATGTGCTTAATTTTATCTGGCATGTTTCTATGCTTCTCTGGAAACTAATTGTGAGGTTATGTCATTCTCCTGTCACTGAAATAATTTGAGGGCTTTGAGATGTCTCGCCGATTTTGAAAATTGATTTTATTTATTTATTTTCTGTGGTTAAAAATCCTCAGATATTTCTCCGGTTTTAATGTCAGCCTTCAAAGTG
>NC_044499.1:49408314-49425814 GCF_902362185.1 Chanos chanos | reverse complement strand
AATTGAAGCGGATAATGTCATTGTAAACTGTGAGGCTTGATACACCATTACATCATCGGCCCCGCTTGCACGGAATCCATTAACCACACAGACCTTGGCTCCACGTCCCTCTCTCTCCTTACGTGTGTATACACCGAATATCGCAAGTCGATCAACACAGGGTCTTTTAACCTCTCTCGTGTGTGTAAACAGCCGCTGACGACTGGGGCTGAAAACGCCGCTCCGCTGGCAGGCCCGAGCCCACACAGTGGGCCCTGAACTATCTTCCCGTCTCACCTAGACAGGAACCGCTAGAACCACGTGGGGAACTTCCTTTAAAACAGTTCCGACCTCTCCAGTCTTGACCTGCGGCGATGACCAGACGCTAGGAAAAACGACGGCGTGCTCAACTTTTCTTCTCTCGCCTTGCGGAGCCTTTCACAGACACCGAAGCAAATTTAATCAATAGGTTAATCAATTCATTTAATAATTTAACCCATTAACTGACTGAGAACAATGTTGTTTTTTTTTGGGTGTTGTTTGACTACTTGTCTTTTTGTTTGTTTGTTATTAAGTCCGAGCTATTTAAGGCTAAAATGTGGTAGAAATGCTAAATACTGTAAGTGCAATTAGGTTCTGAATAGCTGCTTTTGCCCAGGCATCCGGGAGGAGCGTTGAAATTTGCTGGGTCGTCCACTGGATTATGTTAGTGATTGCATGCTTGAGTCACTGGTGCATGAACAGCACGTCTGAACGCAGACAAAAAGGAACTGTTGGTCCTACCAAGTCCCACCGAGCTGTAAAAAAAAAAAAAAGAGAGAGAGAAAAAAAAAAAAAAGCCAGTCGCTGTCTGCATATACATCCTGCCCTTCACCTCCCCTCACGGCTCTGTTCTCTTCTCCGCTGTAGGTCTGAGACAGATAATAAACTCTCTCTCTCTCTCTCTCTCCTCTGCTCTATAATATAGTGGTAAACCTGAACTGCAGACATACTTCCATGGCGGGAACATATGTACCGCATTAGTGACATGCAATCAGACTGCTTCATCCAATTAGTGTGATCCCTTAACCCATAC
This sequence comes from Chanos chanos, assembly GCF_902362185.1. Lineage (NCBI taxonomy): Eukaryota > Metazoa > Chordata > Actinopteri > Gonorynchiformes > Chanidae > Chanos > Chanos chanos. The sequence continues at coordinate 49,424,760 of NC_044499.1, read as the reverse complement.
ATCACAAAATGATCTAACCTAGCTTTGATCCCGTCACAGATTCTGAGAAATCCTATGGCTACTATAATGATACTGTGCTATGCTCTCTAATCATATAGCACTCACCACAGCATCCTCAACACGGACCTGGTCGCTGCATTAGAAATCCCAGCGGGTTCCGCATAATACACGTCTCTTTATTTGTTGGTGGACTGCTTGGTTTGTTTTGAGGTTTTATTTTATTTTTATTTTTTCCTCTCTCAGCATCCCCCACAAGATTTGTGCTTACGCATACAAGGCTGGGTAATGCTTTAAATATTGAATTTAAGCCAGCGCCTTCTGCAATGACAGCGGTAGCATGTTTTAGTCATCTCAGTAAAAACGAATATGTTTACCGTCGTGTTTCAAATATGTTTTTGCGTATGTGTGTGTGTGTGTGTGTGTGAGTGTGTGTGTGTGAGTGCGTGTGTGTGTGTGTTTGCATGCGCATGCCTTTAAGACACTCACATATTCATAAAATATTTGAAAATGCATTCAGTGAAAAAAGGATTTCACAAGAACATGATGAGGGTTCCTAGAATCTGACAGTCATTCAGCTGAAAAGGAGAAAACCAAATGAGGAATAGATGGACTACGATGGAAGCCCACAAAATGTGTAAAGAAACAAATGACACAAAACAAAAACAATTTTAAGAAGCTTGTTTGAAGTGGTTGCAGACAGACAAAGAAAGGAAGAGAGAGAGGAGGGGAGAAAGAGAGAGAGACAGAGAGAGGGGGGGGGGGCAGAGAGAGAGACAGAGAGAGAGAGAGAGAGAGAGCGAGACAGAGAGGGAGAGACAGAGAGAGAGACACACAGAGAGAGAGAGAGCAAGAAGAATCAAAGGATGGGCGAAATCTCTCCCTCAGGACCTTCTCAGCACTGTTTTGTGCCCATTTTCTCTATCTATCAATCTCCCACTCTTTCTATCTCTTTCCTCCTCTCGCTCTTCCCACACTCCCTCTCTCTCTTTCTCTCTCTCTCTTTCTCTCTCTCTCTCTCCCCCCTCTCTCTCTCTCTCTCTCTCTCCCCCTTCTCTCTCTCTCTCTCTCTCTCTCTCTCCCTCTTCTCTCTCTCTCTCCCTCTGTCTCTCTCGCTCTCTCTCTTCTCTTTCTGCCTTTGCCCTGAGCTTGTTTAGATTTAGAATAAGAAAGAAAAAAAGCTGGATTTTCCACATCAAGGCACCGGAGAGTTTTGTGAGTGGCGAGTCAGCGCGGGGTGCCTGGGTGACCGGCGACGGAGCCAAGTCTGGTGACAGCCAGTGACATTCAGAAGTCAAAAGCGGTCTAGACCACTCTCCAGGAGGACCTCTCTGCCCTGACACTGAAAAAGAAATAATAATAATAAATAAATAAATAAATAAAAAACGCTCCTGAGACAGTCCACACCTAGGGACATGACCACCCCTTGACCCCTTGGTGCTAGGAGTCTCAGGCCGGCACGGCACACGCCCCCGTGGAGGGTAAACATGTTTCAGCACCACTCCTGCCAATGTAGCCCTATCAGTCGGCTGTTTGACAGAAGTGGAGAACTCAGTTCGCTAAGTGCTGAAAAAGCAGACAGGGAATTTATTTGAACCCTGCTTAGCTATAACTATTTACACTTACGCCTCACGACATGATAATCCGTGCTATGACAACCGTGCACATTAGGCCGTGGGTGAGTTCCAAACGAGCCCCTGGATTAGATTCTGAGTGTGTGGATTCAGGCCTGCCCTGAGTCAGAGTGGAACCAAAACCCATCATCATGGTATTCATGAAGACTGCAGTATTCTGCCATGAGAGAACTCTGTGACTTTTGGTTGAACTGTTATTGTTTTTCCTTTGTACAAGATTTTTTCTTTTTTTCCTCCCTTTAAAAAAAATAGCATAACGTTTCCTTGACCACCCTCAAGACACCCTGTGTTTTCAGTCCACTTCAGTTAGATTCACTGTATTCTCGTTTTAAACCCTTAAATCTGAGATCCCCATCTGAGCTGATGTGTTGCGCGTTGGAACAAAGCGTCAGAAGCAGTTGAAGTTGAACTTAAAACAAAAAAAAAAGAGAGAGAGAGAGAGAGAGAGAGAGATGGGTAGACAGAAGCACCTACTTGAACATCTGATTATCCTCCTGATTATTCTATTTTCAAAGCATGCAGTGCTATTTGTTTTGCCGATGTGCTGAGAGTGCTGAGAAGCACCAGCAGAACACTGCACCAGTGGACACAGGACTTCAGCTCCACTTGACTTATCTACAGTGTCTGGGCAAGCCACCCCACGGTAAGACTCTGCGTGAAGTCCAGCTCGTGTAGAGGTATAAAAAGCCCTCCAGATAAGCCAGAGACAGATAAACCTGTGCTGTGAAGAAGAACAGACCGACGGGAGAGAGAGAGAGACAGAGACAGAGAGAGAGAGAGAGAGAAGAGGGACGTATAACAGCTAGGCTTGAACCATGCCTTTTTTTTTTTTTCACAACAGTGAAAAAGTTTGAAATGAATGTTTGATGGATGGGAGGGCCTGGGACAGTGGTACTGCCCTGGTGTTTGGATACTCGGGCAGCAGCCTGTATGGAAAAGCCTGATTGGCTGTGTACTGAAGCCTCCGGAGAGTCCTAAAAGAATGGCTCCGACCCTATGGGGAAGTCACCGGACAAGACGATAGAGGTTTAGCAGTCGTGACGTCAGTCCTAGAATGCCTGTTTTTTCAGCTGAGAGAAAAACACAGACAGCCTTTCCTACACAAACACAGTGACAGAGAGAAAGACTAAACACGAACGAAAACTCTAATGAAACTCTTCCCCGACCAGTAATTCATTATTTTACGCCCATTTGGCTCACGTTTATTCAACACGGTGGCCACACACATCTTTACGAGCACAGAAAAATTAAACAGATCTTTTCACATCAAATAACTTCAAGAGACCTTTTAGCAGTGCCTAGTCTGGAGCTTCCAAATCAAAACCTCCTACTCCAGTTCACTGTCAACCCGTATGTACACATGTTTTTGCTCTCACCCCTAATTATATAGATATAGATCACATATACATACAGATTTATAGAGATATAGATTACATATAGAAATAGATTACATATAGACTACATACAGTTTACATATAGTTTTCTAGTAAAAGAAGGAATGTAGTACATAAATAAATATATATATAAATCCATAGCACATAAATCTAATGAATAAACGCCACAGTGGGAAAAGGAAAGCAGCTGAGGCCACATACCGGGCAGGCCCCCCGGGGGGGAGGAAACAGGATTTCTACGCAGACTCTCGACAGAGAGCACACCCTTGGACATTTCTCAGGGCTGCTGGGATGCAGCAGGCCTGCTGCATAGCAACACACATGAGATTGAAAAACACGTGGAATTCGCTCTCCTCGTTCAACGAGGCTTCCTCATGTTCCAGGATCGAGAGGGAGAGAGAGAGAGAGAGAGAGAGAGAAAGAGAGGGAGAGAGATGATTTCAGAACTCTGTGTTTTTCTGTGGATTTAGAGTGGGCTAAGCAGCAAAAGCCAGTCAGTCATGCTCCTGTGAGTCCATCCATCCATCATTCTACCTCTCTTCTCAGGGGCTGGCTGACTGAGGGCGGGTAGTGGTGTAGGGGAGGGGGCATTACTATCTATACTGACCAATCAAAACAAACAATAACTCATAGGCCGAGATGACGGGTTCCCATGGTTCTGCAGCTTGCAGCAGGAGGAAAAAGTGAGGGACAGAGAGAGAGAGAGAGAGAGAAATACAGAAACAATACCCACAGTGGACAGAAGAGGATGAGAACAGTGGGGAATGAGTTAAAAAAAAAAAAAAGAAGTAAAGCTTGTGGTGAGCCGAGAAGAGGTGCATCGACCCTTCCAAAAGTGGGAAAATGGGGCACATCAATGGGATTGAACAGGGAGACAGTATTTTGTATCACGTTGCGACTGGCTAACGGGCCCTCATGACTGACTGCTGGAGCAATCAATTAGTGGGTGGAGAGCTGGGGTGAAATTCCAGCCCGGGCATCACTGGGGGGGTGGGGGATGGGGGTTGGGGCTGGTGGGGGGGGGGGGGGCGTTGTTGAGGGGGTTGATCATGGAGGCAGGTCTGCTGCTGAACCTTTTCACTGTCCCATAGGTTCATCCAGTATCCAATCTCTGTTGTTTTTTTGGTTTTTTTTTTCACTAAGCTCTGGCCAATGGGAGCTCTGAGGAGTCAAAAGAGTCTTGTGTGGTAAAGTCTGTGAAGCATGACTAATGGTGTACAGAATTGTTGTTGAGACACCAAAGTGTAACAAATACGTGGTGTGTGTGTGTGTGTGTGAGAGTGTGTGTGTGTGTGTGTGAGAGTGTGTGTGTGTGTGCGTGGGGGGGGGTTTCATTGTGAGTGCTGCATAACAGTGCATTTCAAAACTCGAAAGCTGTTGTGAGGAATCTCCCCCTCGGGAACCAACATTTGACCCTCTATTACCAAGGGGGTTTTTATGGATTTAAACATTTGAACTCTCCAGGGCATAACAAGCTCTGATGAATCACTAGTTTTGTGCTTGAACTATTATGGAAGAAGCTCATTACCCCCCGATAAAAAGGCGTATGTGGGTTGGAGAGAGGAAATCAATCAACTGCACTGATATTTCAAATCCATAGCTGTAAACGGATGATAGGTCTGACTCAATCCATCCTCAGGGCCGTGGACTATCAACTTATGACTACTGCTGTATATAAGAATGTTCCCATCGATAAGTGTGGGCATGCAAAACACTCTACAAGACACTTAGTATTGGAACTACATTCTGCTTCTATTTTATGATAAACGAGGCTATATCCTCTCTTTTTTTTTTCCTCACACTTTACACGAACACTAATTTCCCAGCTGGAAGGGTCATGAGCAGAAATAGAGCCATTTGCATTCTCTGTAAATGTCCAGACTTCGACTTGGGGTCAATCAGAACAGTGCGAGTCACTGTGAACAGGCTTGTTAACTCCTCCCAATCGAAGCAATAAATGAACAATAAGAACGGGACAGTGTTACTATAAGTTATTTCCAGAGGAGGCCGTGCACAGACACACAGACAACGTGTATGAGTATACACAGCCAAGCTTGAAACAATGGCCTCATATATTCTTACAGTTTTAATTTAAAACCTTAAACCTGCGTGAACATAAGCAGTGGGGTTACCTTGAAGAAAGTGAGAGAGCTTGTCCTTTAAAAGCTTTGACGGTTTATTATATTTTTTTTTTACAATAGCATTAGATGGAGCTTGAAAATCTGGGATGATATACTTTAGACGTGGAAGAGAGATTCTAAAACAGCCATCAACAACCACATCACTTTCTAGTCTAGAGGCCTTTTTTAAATTCTGTACTTTTGAACTTGAAAACAAGATGAGCTGCAGAGCACAGACTAGAGTTTTTTTTTGTTTTTTTTTTCTCCTCAGGGAGGCAAGACTCTGGACTTGAGAAACAGCTTCAGTGAATGGGCCTGAAATAGAGCATTTACAGCCCATTACTTTGTTTTGCCCCCTGTCTAAGGAAACACCAAAATGAGTTGTTATTCTTGTGTCCAAACCAAAAAACTGTTCAATGTCACTTATTTAAACAAGCTCGACTCAACAACCAATCGGACGAGCGCTAATGTTTTTCTCCTCGTTGTATCTGCCTAACTGGCAGAGAGCGTTTCCTCCTATCGGAGAGTAATCTTGCAGCATTTTGGCAGCCGCACTAAAGAACTAAAAGGGAAGACAAGGGACTCAAAATTAAAAAACAGGGTCAAACTACATTAAAGCTGATGTAATTCAGGTAATCAAATTAATAACATCTGTCTTCTGGCCAAAACAAACCGTAAATGTTCTGCACCCAAAATTGTCCTATCCTGAGACTGCAGCCATTGTCACCATAAAAGTGCATTAGCAATGGAATATCAGATCTATAAATAAGCTTGTTCTGACCCCAGCATGATGGTGAAGTACAGTCAGTGAAAGGCACATGATGATCTGATTGTACTCACAGCATCAGCAAAGCGCCAGTGCCCTGCCTTAACGGGATTTCACAACGGAGAGTACATTTTCCTAAAACAAAGTTTAACAAAGATACCAACTAAGGTAACTGACTGACCCCAGGTCAGCCTCAAATCAGCATCGACCTAAGGTGAGGCAGTAGGAGATCCCAGCCAATGAACCGAAAGCACGCACTTGGAGTACAGTCCCAAGCATGCCCTTTGAGACTCAGCGAGTGAGGGCTACCAACAAGACCACCTTTGATTGGCTCACTTCCCCTTTCATTAATCTAAACCTAATTCTCAGTCCAGGCTATGGCTCCGCTATAACAGTTTTGCCCAGAGCCTGTCTGGAACCACTAATCACAGGGTAAGGTAAGAGGACGGTAAATTCACACGGTAAAGGTGATGCAGTAGTATGGACGCTTGTGGGAAAGTCGTTACGGTCCCATGCAAGATTGGTTGGAGACCGGTGAGGAGGGCAGCTGGGAATCTGTGTTACCTTCATGGTTGTTGAGAGAGACAGGAGAGAAAGGTGGAACCTAGCGTAAAGAAAGACAAAACTACAGACATCTGAGCCTCCAAACCTGGGAGGCCTCCTTTTTTACAATCAGCTCCGGAATGTAAAATTCTCTTTTACTGTTCTTCACAGGCTGCTCTGAAGCTACCTGCCAGATTTCTTTTCTTGTGCCAGAGATGACTTGCAGGACAAGATGCCAGCTGAGGGGATGTGTTTAATCTGACTCTCCTTTCACCAACCTGCCTCAGCCACGATTTCCAGACGACAAACACCCATAAACACTACAGACACTCTGGTCCTGCTCCCCCCCCCCCCCCCCCCTCCCCGTTTTATCGCTTTCTTCCAGGCGTGCACTCTGATATTTCGCTCACACGGTTCCTTGTTCGATTATAGTGAAGCTTCTTGATGTAATTGAGGCCACACATAGTGATTTAACTGATCCCTCTTGCTTTGTGGTGCTTTTCTCGGCTCAAATCTTGTCGGCTCATATAACTGTATTATAACTATATTACAAATATTAATCCCAAAAACTTTCATCTGCCAGCAAAACCAAGCTATGACTGTAGCAATGCATGAGATGCTTTTTAAACCTCCCAACACAGAACTCTCGATCAGTTGATGCTGTCCAGCTACAAGAATCAAGAGGATGCATCTGGGTTTTCTTTCTTTTTTTTTTTCATTCAGTGTCCCCAACCTTCCAAGCCAGTAGGTCTCAACCTCTGAGTTCTCTGTCTCTCAAACACCATTAAACTGACACGCACTCATACCGTCCCCCAAGACCTTCCACTCAGACAGGCTAAACCAACACTATCCAGTCTGGATGTTGCACAAGAGGAAGAGAAGAAGAGGAAGAAGAAGAAGAAGAAGAAGAAGAAGAAGAAGAAGAAGAAGAAGAAGACGAAGAAGAAGAAGAAGAAGAAGATGGCATACTGTCCCACTTTCAGATGACTCCTGATAGACTGCACCATCTCTCTGCCTCTTGCTGAATCCAGAGATTCCCCAACATCTGCGGATGTCTGTCGGCTGTTTGAGGTGGCCAGGCACTCAGGGAAGCACAAATGTCTTCCCTAAATGTTGTAAGATGTCTGTGATGATAAAAACAAAGACTGAAGATACCTCTTTGCCTGCAGCCTACTTAGTGAAACAAAGTGACTCTATGTTCATACTTCATTCCTGGGAACAGAATTGGCTGGCCCAACCTGAACAGGCGCTATGTTTCTCCATTATTTAAACTGATCATCGCAAACAAGTGGCCCAAGACTCACAACTACTAGATACATCGTGATTGTCGACAATACTAATCTGAGAACGAGACAGCTAGAGCCCTACACATTAAAGCGCCTATCAGCGTCTGAGAAATTTGCTGTTTAGCCTAAAATGGGTGGGAGCATTTTCCACCAGAAATTGTGTCTTAGCATAATCTGCATAATGTCTTTAATGAGTCTTTCCGGCTAACAGAAATGGAACGAGAGGACATTGGAGACATTCCAAAAGGCGAAGAATGGTTTGCTAAAACAGTGAATGCTATTAGCGTAACTATATACTAATTACCTATAATCAAAATGTTAACATGGGATCTCTGATAGGGTGTATGCAAATAAGGCTATTTGTACCATCTCAAACAGCAGCTGGGAAACCTCTACTGAGCAAGCCTAAAATAAAAAAGACCCTAAAACAAGATATGATCAACTTGACTGAAGCGGCAAGATGTATATTTTTTTTAAAAAAAAAGAACAGAGAGGAAAATATTAAAACTTGGATAAAAAAAAGTAAACTATAAACGGTCTGCAATCTGCTCAGCAGTCTACAGTCTGCTCAAGGGAAAAACAATGTCCAACTGTTATCATTCTATACAGAAAAAATGTTAAAATACACAATAAAACACTGTTATTCTTCTCTGTACTGCTCTCAGTTTCACACACACACACACACACACACACACACACACACACACACTTCGTAAAGCTAGTAGATACGAAAGAGAATGAGTGAGTGTTTTTTTGCTCCAGGTCATGAACAGTCAGGTCTTCGTCTCCACAGACCTGACTGACTGAGTGCTGAGAAATGTTGCAGACATAATCTGTTCAAGAGGGGAATAAAATATTGGCTTGACGTTGTAAAAGTAATTATTACTTTATGAGAAGCCGAGATGAAACTTGAATACGAAAGCCCGTGCCCGTCAAACGTTGCCCTGCACGCGGCCTTGTCTTCTGAGAAAGGCAATGTGATATATTGACCATGTCTCTATCTGTGCTTTCCAGTTCCAGACTTCTCTTAATTGAATTTATCTGACTAATCCTCACGATGTCTGTGAGATCCACACCTCGCTTATGTACACTGTGTGAGTTGTATGATCGGATTTGCGATTTATTAATTCTAATTTTTATTATTATTATTTTAGTTTTTTTAATACATATGTCCTCCTCCACATCTCTTTTTCTCTCTTTTTCTGAGGGGTCTCTAATTTGTGCTCAGACATCTGCTACTGCTTCTGTCATTGCTGTTCACATAGGCTGTACATGAAAGAGAGAAACATATGCTCTAAAAACGCTGTATAAATCGTATCTACTCATACAAACACACACACACACACAGAGCAGTTGCATACACGCATACACACACACAGACACAGACACACACACACAGACACACACACACACAACATCAAAAACAAACACAAGAGGTGGGGACTGATGGAGAAAGGGGGGCAAAGAACCACATCAGTATTAGTTAAGACAAAAAGATAGAAGGCGGAACCTGTGACACCCCCACACACCACCTTCACCACCACCCCTACCCCCGTGTATTAAATTATGCTGACTTGGTTGACCTCCCAGGTTTTAGGGTCTGTGCTGTTGCTGAATGTGCTTCATACATGATTCACAGCTGGAACACACACACACACACACACACATATGCGCACACGCACATACATAAATACATACCTTATAAAACAGCAATGGCAAGAGTTTGTGAATCTTTAATGATTCTCTTTGATAAAATGATGTTGGCAGGCAAAGTGTGAAGATGCCTTGCGTGAATGCGGCGGAATAGCTAGGGGTGTGTGTACGTGTATGTGTTGTGTGTGTGTGTGACATACAACGCTGATCAAAGTATAATAAAACCTTTGAATTTTAAGGAAAAGTGATAAAAGACAGATTTTTAGTCTCCTGGTTTGCAAAATGAACAGCTTTGCATTACACACCAATTCCCACTGTAACCACAAACCATTAAAGAGAAAATGGGGGGGTGAGGTGGGGGGTGGGGGGTGGGATTTGTTAGCTAGAAAAGAAATGAACTTTTTACACATCAAAGACCAATAAAGGAATAGGCTGTCTAGGCTTGATGGCTGACTCATTGGGAAGAATGGGTAGCGGTCCCGGTCAACACACACACACGCACACACACAGACACACAGCACCTTCACACAACACTAATCCATATTTTCTTGCCGCTAGTGACTGTCTGGTTGACTGTCAGACTGGATAAGGTCTGACTTTTGAGGTGTGTGTGTGTGCGTGTGTGTGCGCGTGTGTGTGTGTGCGTGCGCATTGTCTTCACCTGTCAACTTCTCATCTCCATAGGTCACATTAACACCCCTTAGCCTTCCCTGCTTTTCCAAACCAGCTTTTTAAGCATTTGGCTTCCACTGTGACAAGAGGAATGAGATATGCACTATTCAAAAGAAAAATGAAAGAGATTCCCCCCCCCCACCTCTCTCTCTGTCTCTCTGTCTCTCTCTCTCTCTCTCTCTCTCTCTCTCTCTCTTGCTTCTCACCCCGTCAGTAACGTGAAAGAGGATATAAAGAGCATTAGTTCTCCTCTCTCTCTCTCTTTCTCTCTTTCTCTCTCTCTCTTAGACCCGAGCTCTTGGATAAAAAGGGAAAAAATGTGAAGTTTCATTGATAGGTAGTCAATCTTCTTTTCTTTTCTAGTTATTATTATTATTATTATTATTATTGTTGTTGTTGTTGTTGTTGTTGTTGTTGTTATGGTCCTCTTTGAACCTTAAAAGTCCCATTGACTCAGCTTCAGTCATGGGCATTAAAATGGGACTTTTTTTTTTATCATTAGTTTCAGGCTACTGAATATATTTCAAACCATTTCACAATGTGTAATCATATCTTCAAAAACCAAAATGTAGAAAGTTAGAGAAACTGACCCCCCCCCCCCCCCCCTCCATTCCCCACAGTTAAGTTTGTTGTAAGCTCTGTAGCAGACTGAATGAGAAGTTTGTCATAGTGGTGTAACTGAACAGCAGTAAGCAGGCTGACGGCTGTGGGGGATACCTCAGCGTAATGTGGTGTGGATGCATTTTTTTTTGCAAAGCCAGCCATCCAGAGGCACAGGTAGCGTAACATGCAGTGTTAAGCATGAAACCGCTTCACGCTGTACAGAGAGGCACCGAGTGAGAGAGAATGAGGTCTCCAGAGATATACCTGTCAACAATCAAAGATTACAATACACCGTGTCCGTGTGTGTGTGTGTGTGTGTGTCCGTGTGTGTGTGTGTGTGTGTGTGTGTGTGCGCGTGCACATGCATGTGCATGTGTACACGTGCATTCAGAAGCTTGACTTTGCTGTCTAAATGTAGGTTTTGAAAGCAGGTAACTATGCATCGTATTGTGTGACAGTCCATGTCATAGGTAACAGGTGACACAGCTAAAAACTCTACCCCATCACCGCTGGTTCACCCTGCCCCGTGCCATCTGACCCTGACCTGACAGCACAACGTCATAGGATACAATCAGAGTTGACAAACTATCACACACTGACTGAGCGCAGAGTCCAAATAATGTCCCCAATCTGACAGCCGTGGTAAATGGGAATCGAGAGAAGAATACCGACTTTTAAACCAACCGTTTTTAAAAACAATGAAGAAGAGAGAGAGAGAGAGAGAGAGAGAGAGAGAGAGAGAGAGAAAGAACAATAAAATACAGTCACAAAAAGTTCTTCAGGTGAAATAGTCCAGAACTTTCTCCATGTTTTTTTTTTTTTTTTTTTTTCCTTTTGTGTGCAGAGCCAAACAGACTCTCTTCCCTGGTGTGTTATCAAAGCGAAATGGTGGATGAAGATGTCAGTTTGATGGGCAGCACAATGAAACACCACAGGCACAGGCCAACTGTCACACCTTAACTTCACCGCTCCAGAGAAACCATAGCAACCAATGAGGGAGGGGAGGGGAGGGGTGGGGGGTGGGGGGGAAGAAACACTGATCAAGGTAAAAAAAAAAAAAAGAAAGAAAAAAAGAAAGAAAGCAAAGGAAAGAGAGACAAAGGTAGGGAGCGAGAAGGAAAATAACACAGGAGAGAAGCAGCTCCGGTTTAAAATAAATAAATAAATAAATATGTAATCGCCATGGCAACGCTGGCGAGGGGAAGGTAAGAGTGAGCATACCAGAAGGATGGAAAAATGAGGGGAGAGACAAGGGAATAAACCAAAGAAAAGAATAGAAAGCGTTCAGGTAATGTTAGCGAGGAGGGTTTTTTTTTTTTTCTTCCTGTTGGAGAAGTATAAACACGCAGCAGCACTCCCACACTGACTTTTTAACACTCATCAATTGTCCAAATCTGTAATAGAAAACCTTCCATTTTAGAACCAATTTCAACACTTTTTTTTACGGTTTTACACAGGGTATTGTTTGTTTGTTTGTTCGTTCGTTTGTTTGTCTTTCTTTCATATCGCAGTCCCAGACTTTGAAATAAGTGAATTTGCTTTGGGCAAGACAACTAATGGTACATTAAAATAAAATATGTACACAAACACTACAAAAACAATGACAGTTTGGAAGTCATCTGTCGTCCCTGACAGCTTGTCTTACGCAGTGCAGTCTGGACCTATGGAAGGGAGGAGATGAAAGGGGGTAGGAGAGGGAGGTGGTCGGAAGGCAGCAGATATAGGAGGGGGGGGGGGGGGTTTGGGGGGGGGGGCAGGCAGCAGGAGCTTGTCTTGAAAAGCTAGGATCTTTTGTAAATACTTATCATCACGTCTGATCTGATGAGCACTAACAGTGAGCGGGTTCTGGAAAGTTCATGTTTACCGGTATTCAGACAATCTATCCTTCCCATCAGAAAATCCTTCCTGCTGCTTGTGTCCATGGGCACGCGTGCCTATACGGTTACTGTGGGGTTAGAGTCGTGAGTGAGGTTTGAGTTACAGTTAAGTGTGGTGTTTTTGGCACAAAAATCGGATATGAATACCAAAAAAAAATAAAATAAAAAAGACAGGTTATTGGGTTAGAGCTATGTGGAAAAGCCTAAATGCTAACCATTCTTGATAACAGACTCAGACAAAAAAATGTAAAAAAGACAAACAAAGCAAATATGACACCATATTGCATCGCCGGCGACTGCTGCCAAATGCACAGTCAACTGCCCCGCTCTCCGTCAGTCCAGATCTCCTGCAGAGACCAGGCCAGCTAAATAATTCACATTCATGCCTGATTTGAGCGAACGCCTTTTGGGTTTTTTGTTTTTTTTTTCTCGAAGTGTCTTTTCAATTCATTAACACATTTCTTTAGCTTCTTCTCCTGTAATCAAGGAGTGCTAACACGCGAGGTGAGGATTATTCGGTGTAGAATCCACGTCTTTATCTTCATGTGTGTGCGGTGAATTACTTTTAAAAAAAAAAATCGAAAGGATAAAGAAAAGAAAAGACAAGAACAATAAAAGACAAGAAAAGAAATCATCGCAGACGTAGCCCACAGCTATTTCCAGAAATTCTAAAACATATATTCAAGAGATGAAAACAATGTTTGAAACAAACAGTGTAGCCTCACGTTTTATTATTGAAGACGCTAGCTTTTGGCCATTTGGAGAAAGATGTTCCCCCTCCCGCTTCTAGCTAACGGTTTGGACTCTATCCCTCTGATATCGGTACCCAGGGAAATATGTCATATCGGTTGTAGCTAAAATGCTGATTCCACCACCTCTCAGTCACGCACGCTGGTGTTCTCTTCGGCTGAGAGTGGAGTGTGTGGTGTGTCAGCTGGAGTTGGCACACTTGGGTAATTTTGCTGCTTCTCCCTCGCCGCGCCCGCGTTATTGTGCCAGCGTAGTCTGCCGCTGTGCCTCGGGCCTGCTTCCAGACCAGCGTTCCCAGCGAGAGCCGGCTCCAGACCAGCGTTCCCAGCGAGAGCCGGCTCCTGAGGGGGGGGGGGGAGGGTGTCCCCTCGGACACGCGGCGGCGTGACGACGACCGCGCGGCACTCTGCTGATTACACTCCTCAGGACAAGATAAATGATGTAGTCTGAGAGACCCAAGACTCAAAAAACCTCTCGTTTCCCTTCCCACCAGACAGAACGAGTGCGCCACAACCAGAATTTGGAATTTTTTTCAGGACCTCCTCCTCAAACAAACAAACAACAACAACAACCCCCACCCCCCTCAGAAGGTAGTGATGAGGTTTGCTCCTATAGAGGTAAAGTCGGAAGCAACCCTATCTCACAACTGTCTGAGTTGCAATAAATTCTGTTAAACAGCTGTACATATATCTGTAGGCAACTGTCTGGTCTCTAAACAATGTAATTACTGTTTTCACTCAAGGAGAGCGTAGTCATTCGTAAAGTGTCCAGGTTTTTGTCATTAAGAGACGTGGAGTTGGGTAGCAAGTGTAAAATCTGATACCTTCTAATGACATTAGACTCATCGTTATCCATGCAAACAGGGTTCGCCAACAACGACCTCTGGACCCCAGCGGGACATTGAACACGCTGTAATAAACGACCTTCTGACCTGCATCCACCTGTCCATGTCAGAGTTAGCCACGCCGCCTTCTCCGTTTACGCTCTAAGTTATTCAAGCTTCCATTGACTCAGAATGCATCGAATGACATCATGTTAGTGGAATAACGGCGCGGGTCACGTTACTCTCCCAATGTTCACTTAGTTAAAAGAAAGTCCTCTGAAACCAAGACGTTTTTAACTGGACGGATATTAAATTATTTAGCAAAACGTAACAGTTTCCTTCACACTGTCATTGCATGCATGCTCACTTAGAGCCCCAGGCTTGGTGTTCTGTCAAGTTGCTTTTTGACAGCATCTAAAGTACAATAGGCCTACCTCACACAAATGGAACTGAATTGAGTTCAATTGAATATAGATCATTTAATACAATCTCCTCTAAACCCCCTGTGGTCTGATAAGTCAGTCATAACAGATATAAGAAACAGCAATCAGGAGCAGAGCTTATGGCGCTACGCAGACATTCAGTTAGCATACAGACAACGCTCCTCTCTGTACTCTATATACTGACACGCCGGATTAGCTTGCTCTCATGAATGTTGACATAAAAACCCAGGAGGTAATAACTGTGTTTGACTCAGATCTGTGATACTGAATTGTCCTCCATAACTCAAGTCAAATTTCACCAAAATATTTTTGATTAGACTGTAGCAATATCACAGAGAACTGTTCAACCTGCAACCAAATAACTGGGTTACACCATCTGACAGGCTCTCTCAAACTCATCTGAATGTCGAGATTTTGACCAATCAATTCAGGCCCTATTAATCTCCTGGAATGTCATTCAAAACAAATCTGAAGAAAGAGACAAGAGGAAGAAGAAGAAGAAGAAGAAGAAGAAGAAGAAAACCAACACGGAATTTCACACTTCGTTAGCTTCCTCAAACTAGACACCTCTTGCCGAGCGCTTAATTAAAATAATTCATCTCTTGACTTGCCATTTGCTCCAGTAAAGAAGAGAGAAACTTCCCAAATGAGGCTCTATCAGGAGCTGTCTTAAAGTGACCATGACTTACAGTGCAATACATTCTCCCAGAGACGTCCTCCTCATCATGTCTGCAGCGTCTTCCTCTAATCACCAATCTGAACAGCCACTTCCACTCCTTACTTCCATATTATCCTAGCCTAGAAATAAGACTTCTTTAAAAAAAAAAAAAAAGATATTAAATGGAAAATAGATCTGCATCTGTCATATGGTCTGCTCAGGGAAATAACTCCACCATTTCTCTCTAAGTACAATGAGTCCCTTGCCTAATCATTTTTACGTGACGATTTTGGAAGCATCCTCGTTTAAATTTCGGTTTGAAAGCAGAGAGCCGAGTGGACGGAGACAGAATTTGCTCCACAGGCTGAAGAGAAGGTCAGGCAGCCAGTGCGAACAGGGTCATGGACCGGTCCAAAAAATGTCATATTCATACTGAACAAGAGAGTATCCCATGTACCTATGTCACAGAAAAGCAAAACTGCTGGTTTGGTATTTCAATTGAACACTTTTCAATAAAATCTCATGGATCCCAGTCCCAAGTATAACGGCATTACTATAAGAACAATTCAATAATAACGTCTCTGTAAACAGAAGGGGGGGAGTGGGAAGAACGTGTGTAGAGCAGTCCCTACTGAAGCTGAAGCGAGGGGTCTCTCTACCATACATAACGTTAATTACTTTCATCTGCTCACTTCCTCCCATCTGTCTTATCAAATGTTTCTCCGCTTTTTGTAAGAAAACATACACATTCAACTTGGCACATCTTCCCAACAGACGAACACCAGGCTGGAGGCTGAGGTAAACTATGATTTTAAGCTTGGTAAGGAACAAAACAGGCATCCATGAATATATTTACGCAAAAAAAAAAGAAAAAAAAAAGGGAAAAAAAAAAAGTTCTTGCAACAGTTGGCTGTGTGCCAGAGGCCTTGCATATATTTCTGAATTCAATTAGTATTTTCCTTTATTTATTTATTTATTTATTTATTTATTTATTTATTTATCAAACTTGAACAGGCATTTTGGCAGTCTTCTCTGACAGTGAGGGGAAACTAGGACCCAGCAGAGTCCCACTGCTGTTCCCCTGTAAATTAAAAACAGACTTTGTGCTTTTCTGACTTTTTTTTTTTTCCTCTCCCCCTCTTTCTTTCTTTTTGTCTTATGAGGGAGGGAGGGAGGGAGAGTCGGAGAGGTGGAGGGGATCTGGAACTGGTTTTGAAGCCACATCTT
>NC_044499.1:49375814-49403314 GCF_902362185.1 Chanos chanos | reverse complement strand
TCTCCTGTACGAAAATGCGTTCCACTTTTCAATCGCACGCTATCACGGTTTCCTCTTCCAAACAGATACAACGGCAGCGGCCCAAACGACAAACAGCTCAACGTAACGGCGCGTCAACTTAGCGATGAGGCTGTAAGGTCGCGAAACGGAAGGCTAATTTAAAGGAGAGATTAGCTGTGTTGTAATTATAACTTCTTCCCTTCTCCCCCTGTTCAGATGGCAGGCTTATGGATGGCGCTCAGCTGACAGTCCACCCTAATGAGCTTCTTTACATTCATTCAGGCTCTTGGCATATATGGGAAGCTGGTTTGAGATATGCTATTGGGAGGTGGGGGGGGGGGAGCTCAGCAAAGATGGAATTATGAAATATTGAACACTCAGTAATGACCATTTTCTGCATGACAAGATTGACTATATCCCTCTTGGGCTTGGGCGTTTTTTTTTTTTTTTTTCTTCTTCTTTCTCTCTCTTTTCTGTTTTTCTTTTTTTTTTTTTTTTTTGCTCTCTTTTCTTTTTTTCCCCCCCTCTTTTGTTTTGTTTATGCTTGATTTCTATTGGTCTAATGATGGAATCAGGGACTAAATTGTGATTAATTGACATTAGTTAAGCTCGTGATTGCCTCTGGAGTCAAAAATCTGTCTTCATAAATCAAAAAGTATGATAGTATTTGGCAACAAAAACACCAATTAGTGCAAGAGGGGTAACAATGCATAAGGAAGAGAGAGCTGCCAAGGCGAACACACTTGGCGAAATCTTATGAGAAGGAGAAGACAGTAGCAGGAGGTGCCAACTGAAGAAACACTTTTCAGAAGAGTGAAAAAGCAACACTCAGGATGAGTTTCTCTCCTAATGAATAGCGCTCTTCATCCGTGCTGTTCCAAGACCTCAAACTTGCCGCAGCTCTGAATCAAGCACTTGGCTGACAAAAGGAGGTTGTCTGAAATGTGCTAGCAAAAGGAGAACTGTTTTTTTTTTTTTTTACAGAAGAGGAACAGAACGAATCACAGGACAATGTAATATATCCTCCATCAAAGGGAAGAAACCTGGTGGAGAATATTTTATCTTTAGCTGTCCTGTTTACAGAGGATGGGGGGGGGGGGGGGTTAATCTACCTTTAGTGAAGAGTGTTTCCCCACACAGGATAGATGACCAGCGTTGGCCAGGCTAGCAAGACTCCCCTATCATGTTTCCACAGCCTATGCAAAAAAAAAATTAAAAAGCGACAGTTTCTCCAAATACGCACACACACACACAGACTCAGATTTCTCTCTCTCTCTCTCTCTCTCTCTCTCACACACACTCTCTCTCTTTTTGTGTGTGGTGTGTGTGTAACTCACTCACTCTCTCTGTCTCTCAAACTCACATAGAAACACACACACACATAAACACACACACACATACAAAGCCTTGTTTGCACTCTGTCTCCTAAGACTGCTGTAACCCAGGAGAGGACCAGGAGGTGAGGAAAAGAGCTGTATTTAAATCTGTGTTTGCATGAGTTTCATTAGGCCTCTTTCTTAGGCTATGGCTTTTTGCACATCACTGAATCCACAAGTTATTATGAATATTTATCCAAACTAAAATGTTCTTCTTTGCTTCTTTTTCAGTATTTCCGATAATACCTTGTTCTGCAGTTGAAATGTCTTGCTTTTGAGAGCACTGGAAATGGTAGAATCACATCAGACATTTTCCCTGGGAATGCCAGCCAAGCATTTTCTACTGATTAAGTAAATGTTCACTTCATGTTCTATTATTTTACAGACACATCAGATAAGCCAACAACAGTTTGCTATGAGAGGGGGGGGTGAAGAAAGAAAGAAAGAAAGAAAGAAAGAAAGAAAGAAAGAAAGAAAGAAAGAAAGATGTTAAGCCCATTGTTTTAATATTTTTAACCAAGTCCAAAATTATTCATTTTAGAAAACAAGAAAAACTATACACACAGGGAGAGGAATGTGATTTCCACGGAGTTTGAGGTATATAATCCTTTTGTATTAAATTAGCATAAAGGAAGGGAGAGGGGGAGGTAGGGACTGGAAGAATTCCCAAACATGTTTTGGCAGGGAAGCAACACCTATGGGATATGCCATGGACTCTATAATCATGGTCACTTATAAACCTATCAAAGAATTTTCCACAGTCACCACACTGGGGTTTACTCACCCCTCTCTACACTGTACACTGTGGGCCAAGAACCTCCAGCCAGCTCACAGGAGGGACCAGAGCTAGCCACATGCAGAGGCACCAGTCATGCAAGCACTCAAGGGCTGTATAGCTGAACTAATGAGTAGTAGAATACAGGGACGGAATGATGAATGGTAACTGGGACGCAGACCAAAGGAATACATCAACATAAAATCTGACACAAATCAGACAGGTGAAAAAGCTACACAGACAGAGAAATGGACAGGCAGGAATCTTCGACTGATTGATTGATTGATTGATTGACTGACTGACTGACTGACTGACTGACTGACTGACTGACTGACTGACAGATAGATAGATAGATAGATAGATAGATAGATAGATAGATAGATAGATAGATAGATAGATAGATAGATAGATAGACAGACAGATAGACTGATTGATTGATTGACTGATTGATTGACTGATTGATTGATTGATGTAGGCATGAGATCATATAGTTGTAAAACTGTAATATTGTCCTGTCTCCTGTTTATGACAGAGTACTCAGAATAGTAAGCGTATGGCAGATAGCAGTTCCATCAACTCTCAAAGCGGGAGTCAGTTTTGTGCATTATCAAAATGGAAGTTGGTGGGAAACAGGATTGATTTCAGTTACATTATAAACCATTATAAAACCAGTGACCTTTAGGTAATAGCCAGAAAGATGCATGAAAGGTCAAACATGAATGCTACATATTTAAATAAAAGCCCCACACCATGTCCAGCTCTAAGCAGCACAAGCCTATACCAGGCTACAGCAACAATGTACTGTACCACAAATCATTCAGCAAAACCACACAATGAAGCTATACCGCTAAACGACTTCATTTTGACACATAAAATTCCTGTGACGCTTCATGGAGAAAATTTCACAAAAATTCTCCATTTTTCCTTTGTACAGCTTCTAAATTGCCAAATTAAAACACATGAGAATACTCCTCCCGGTATGGAATGTAGCCAAATTCAGCATTTCCTCATTAGCCACCCCAAGTCCAGCGATTGCTGGAAAGAACAGCAGAGTTTCTAAGCTCCTGGACCAATTCAGAAGAGGGAAATTTCACAGTTCTTACAAAAGCACCTTTAATGAAGTCCCTTTTGACTCTTTTTCTTCCTTCAACTGATGAGTGTTTGGGACCTAGCCCCCAAAAAAACGTGAGACAGGGAAAACGGTGACATTTAACGATACGGAAAAGGATACTCAGGTTCCCCATCCCTGAGGAATCCCAGATGTCAAATACCTCAGTAATAGCCTGGTCCAGGAGAACCTCGCTGTATTCCTGTATCCAGAGCAACGTTTTGAATTTTTCATAAGGGTGGGTTACTTTTATCCGAGGTAAAAGGGGGGTGGAGGGGGTGTGATAGAGGACAGATCGTGATGGAGACTGAGAAACAAGTGGGGGTAATGAGGAGTGTGTTTCACTGGGCAGCTTTTCAGCACCCACTAGACTCATCATATTTCCCTCTAAAGAAAAAACAAAGCATCTGCAGTCAGACATCACAGTCTGGTCCAGCCAACGAGCCCGTCCAAAAGAGCATTCCTTCCCTCGGCTAGGCTTGCCGCGAGTCCACCGAAAAACCAAACAGTGCACCTCCATTCCGCACCAGACACAATGCCTACACATACCAGCCACTCCCACAGGGGAACAACCCCCTCTCTTCTTCCACTTTACAAACATTCTGCTCTTATTCCTGACAAAGTACTTTTAACTTCCAAACCTCCTTTTAAACCTCTTTTTTTAAAAAAAAAAAAAAAAAAAACTTTTTTCACCTTGAGCAAACAGAGAGAGCTCAAGGTGTCGTCACGATAACATTACCTGGTCGTTATTTATTGTGTTTTCGTCGCCGTGTTCTTAGGTGGAGTTTTTCACGAACACGAAGATTGATTGAATTTCATCGAGACATTAAAACAAGCAATCCATCACTCATTATGGATTATGAGCGGAAGCCAAGATTATACAACTTGATTTACTGTGTGAAGAAAAAAAAAAAAAAAGTAAGGGAGAAAAAATGCCTCTCTAAAATTACAAACAACCAACCATAACTAAGTGTTCTGTTTAAATAAGCCATTATGGGTTTGAGTAGCAAGCAGTGATTCCATTTTCCTCACGTCACCAGGCATTGACCCTAAGCAGGCCAGCTGAGTCATAGACCAAGTGTAAGAGCATCCCTGGAGATTGCCACACTTAAACTGGTCAGATCTGTAAACTGATTCATCAGAAAAGTCCCACTCCTTGTTTTCCTCTCTCAGTCAAATACCACTTCACCTCAAGTTTGCTTCAGCATGATCAAAACAACACAAATGTTTTTCTTTTACTTTGGCAGTTTGCAAATGAAGAAATTAAAAAGGTTAAATTGCATTTAAAAAGCAAATACACAATCATTAATCACTTTTCAGAAGAAAGAAAAACAAACAATGACTCATGAAATTGGTAAAGACAGGAGTTAATATGAAACAGAATTGACTGTGCGTGTCTTGTATATCACGCATTATCACAGACACATTCTTGGCTGACTAATTAATGAGACATTGATCTATTGCTTTTCATCTATGTGACTTTTTGTCAGTATGTAAGCATAAACATCTGAGGAGACATAAGATTGCATGACTCCTTTAGTTCTAGGTCTATTGCATATTTATATCAGATATGTCAATGTAGTGACCAAGGTGCCGAAATATAGTTGAACAAAATAATTTCTCATGCATGATTCAACCTCTATGTTTCATTTGTTTCTTGTGTCCCACCATCACGCTCTCGCACGGAAGGTTCTCTAATTGATAATGGTATAATTTCATGATAATTAATTGATAATGTGCTATAATGACTTACTTTATAGGTCTTTTTCCTACTTAAATGTTTATGTAACTTAACACATATTGTTCAGTTGACCACATTAAGATTTAATGCCATTTTTAAACGTGTGTGTGTGGGGGGGGGGGGGGGGGGGTGTCCATCTCCAGTATGTGAGATTATTTGTGGAGGGGTATTGCATTTCAGCATAAAGCATGTCACCCTCTAGGCTCATTTAGTTCCTTTGTAAAGGCATTTGTCTGTGCTTCCTTTCTATAGCACCATGTGACTTGGGGGGAAATGCAACAGACACCTACCCAAAAACATCATATACTTGAAATGTGAAAAATCTTGATGATTTCAAACAATACTTGGAGCCATTTATGTCTGTTAATGTGAAAACGTAAGAGTGGGGGCGGCGGTAATTGCGCACTAACGCGCGCGTCCTACCTTAACAGGTGTGCGCAAAAGGACGCATGTCTTCACCATCCAACTGAGGTAATGCTTACGGGCTTTTTTTTTAAATAAATGAAAGGATATGGATTGCAGACCATTTTCAGACACCAACTCCTCGGGCGCGTGGTTTGCTTCAGATAGAAAAATACAACTGGTGCCAAGGATGGGTAGGGTAAAGCTTCTCCACCACTGGCCGACGCCTCCTCCGGCGCAGCCCCGGCTCCGTTGTCCCTTGACTCGGGACTAACAGCCTCATCCTCGTTGCGTTCCCCAGTACCGGACAGGTCATTAAGTCGGATTAAAGTCCGAGGAAGAGAGGATCTACCCTCGGCTTCCCTCCCCCTGTGGTCCTCTGAGATATTTCCTCCATCCTCAGCCATCATTCACCCCCTTAAATAACAACCATGTAAAGAAAAACATTAAAATACCTTTTCACTTGAGCTAAAAATGCACAAAGCACTTACAGTTCAACGTGAATTTGAAGAGAATCAATGATTTCTTTTATAATTAGGTATAATTAGCGAGATCCATCTCCCCATCCAAGTCGTCGAAGAGAAAGCAAATTTGATAAATGCCGAACGTGATGTCAAATGGACTAGTGCTTGTAATATAATGGGCACAGCACATAATTTTAATGGGTTTCAAGCGCTACGGACGTTTATCTGGTGAAACCTCTCACAGTTCGATTATGGTTTTCATCCAAAAAATTGTTCTTGTAGAAAAGACTGGGTATGGAACTTAAAAAATATGACTTCAGTGATCGGACAATAGAATCGCACTGAAGAAAAACATTGGTACAAATGAAATGATAAGTATTAACTGATAAGAGTTCTGTGTCAACTCTTCGATGCTGTACGTAATGCATGTCAAAACGACAGGATAGTCGTGTGCCTGACTGGCGACAATAAAACTTTAGATATAGATTTAAAAATTGAAATAGAATTCATCCTAAATATCAGTCATAATTACAGATGATAACAGACACTTTACTCGTAAAAAACTAACAGACGTTCAATAATGTTGTTTTATTACCTGTAATTGATTCACACGATATGCCCAAATCAAGCTCAATCATCGCAGGACCATTTCTCGTAGCAAAGTGCAGCCCGAAATTAGTGAAAGAAGGGGGCAGAAAGTCGAGCTCGCGGGCTGAGTTTCCAGGTGGCTGTTACAGCACAAGCAGGTTTACGGGCATCGCGCGCCAGTCAAGTAGGCTACTTTCATCCAACACTCACGGACCCCTTGATATCATTTTAATAACGGAATGATCAGTGGAACAATATCAATATCATAAAAGACAATCAAATCCTTGCGATTCTGATGAATCCACAAGAGCTGATCCGCTTTCCTCCTTTGTATTGTCCACGAATGTACAATTTAAAGTAAAATAACAATAATCTAAAACGCGACGGAGTTTCTTTTTTCCTTTTAGAAGTTTGATAAATTAATATCCAATATCAATCATAGTGTTCATAATTCTTCAGAGCATCTCTGACTCAAGTAGCCTATAATTTGTTCAAAAGGTCCAGGTAGCAGTTTTATATGTAAAGGAAACAAGCTTCAGCTCTCTTGCGTCGCATATGAGAAGATGCGTATGTGATGTTTCTAGGTAGAAGTCTTGTCCATTATTGCGAAAATGTCTAAGTCTCCACTGACTCTCCGTGTCTCAAAGCAATCTATAGCACGAATCCGCTCATCCGAACGGCTTCACAGCTGGATTCGGATTCAACTTCCAAGCCCCACCCCTTCGCAAGCCCATTCACCAAGCAAATGTAACTAAAACTCAGTTAGTCTTATAATTGGCTGGAACATATGTCAGTCACGTCTAAACGGGAGGAGGTCTGAGGAAACAGCTGGAATCTTACTGTTTACTGTTAGCCAATAAAAAGCTGGGAATTGTTTGGGATTGGACCAAACCCACTTGATGATTGGACCATGTTTATTATGCAAGGGATTTTGTTAAGGGAGAGAGGAAACACAAGAAGCACATGTGACTAGACGAAGTATTTTTTTCCTCTAAAATATGTCGAATCTATGGTTTAGCCTAAATATGTAATTAGTAGCGTAATTCAATGCAGTGGACTTTCCTTATAATTATTTTAATGCACGCCAGTCCATTGCATTGTCTCACACTGACAAGAATGATAGGTTTTTTCTCTTCCGACATGTTTCCATCTCTGCTTGCATTTACCAGGTTTATGGAGTGAAGAAAGATGTATGATTTGGTCATCAGTTGGCAGGCATGTCTTCTGCCTAAGCTTTGACAACGTCTCGTTTTAGGCAGAGGTTAATGCCCATTTATTCAGTTAAATGTGGCATTTCTACAGAACATGAGACAGAACCATACAAGTGAAACGATGTTCAAGTTCATGTACCATAAGTAGGAAAAGCATTTCATACCAACATCAGATTTATCATTTTCTGATAATGTGCATCAGCAAAAGTTAGGCATCATCTTGGAGCATAAGAAAAAGAAAAAAAGAGAAAAAAAATGAGTTAAAAAGAGGCTTTTATAAACAGTTATGCACTTCTGAAGTAGACATAATGAAGCTCTTCTAACCTTTGCCTGTATCAGATGACATGAAGAGTCAACATGTGAACAAACACTGGGCTGACTCTGATCCAATCCCATTACCGGTCCACCAAATACGGCCACTAGAGGAAGTTGTTTCCCTTAGAAGTCATTTGTTGTCCCTCATTAGCAGAGGGCAATGCAAAGACACTGAAAGAAAAAAAAACCCAGAAGATATGCCAGTTTTGCATTGGAAAGAGCTAGTCTCATCTGCTCTCTTCAATTCATTCCACTGTCTCTATTCACTGTTAAAAGTTACAGAGTGTTTACCAGAGCAAACTCACAAAAACATATCCATGGCAACAATAATATTCAGTATCCCATAATACTTCTCAAAACTGATGTGCAACATCTGTAATGATTTCCTTCCTTAATGTGAGATCTCATTAATGTAACCAATGAAGAAACGTCTAGGGACAATCCACTGAACATGTGGATAGAACTTAGTGCGTTATCTATGTAAGAGGACATTTGCTTTTAACTATAGTGCCATCTATGGTAGAAAATTAAAACACACGAAACATATGCAAAACGGAGGCTGAAAAAATGGTGAGCTGTGTTGATTAACATCTGAGAAAAGGACAAAGATATGGTCACTCCTAATGTAAAGTCAGACGACAGTGTAAACAGAAGGAGCCAGTTGCCATGGCTTCTGACAGAAAGAAAAAAAAAAAGCCAAACAATGACTTGAGAACAATTAAATGAATCAGCAGAAGCAGAATTACATCTTTGCTGTTTCAGTGTAAAGAAAAAAGTGATGTGTCCTCTAGTTTACAATTTTTCATTTTTGTTCCAGGCAAGTTCCAGGCATCTACTAAAATACTACTACTACTACTACTACCACTACTACTATTACTACTACTACTACTACTACTACTAATAATAATAATATACAAGCAGTAATTATCTGACAATCACAATTCTTGCTATGTTTCTTTTTTTCTTGAAAATATGATTTTTGTTGTTGTTGTTGTTGTTGTTGTTGTTGACATTTATGACATTCACCATCTTAGAGACCAAGAAACCTCTCTCACTTATAATAGAACACTGACCCACTAAAACATATTGGTGACAGAGGAATTTTTCACACCCTTTAGAACACACATCACTCTTATACCCTATGGATTTCACATGTCTGTTTTTTTAATTTACATTATTCTTCATGATCATCGATTCGAGTAAGGAAAACAAAAAGATCGATAATAACCATATCTCCACTCCACTGCCCCTCCCTCTTTGGTGATGATTACATGATAGTTTATCAATCATTTCAGTAATATTGTGGGGCTGTCTGAAGGGGGGCTGGAGAGAGATTTAGATGGGAACTCTCTGAGCAGTGGATTACAGCAGGTGCTTCTCACTTCAATGCTGAGGATCTATGAGACAGCTTCAGTCCCAAAATATTCCAAAAAATAATTATCCACTGGCCCAGCTGTGACTAAACCCCTCAGCTAGGGAGGATGAATTTCCATCACAATACTTCTTTTTTTTTTTTAGTATTTTCACAAACAACTCATACTGAAGAATTTTTTTTCCAACAAAGATTGTTTTGTGTGCAAGGGTGTGGGCCAGTATGAGATGGAGTTTAAAAGCTTTTTCCAGCAAGGAATAAAACAGTGATGGGAGCAGAGAGGATAACTTGGATTTTTGAAAATCAAATCTATTTATTTTAGTATAGGACGCCAGATCAAAGGGTCAACATACATGACCACTGTGAGGAGATTACAACATACAGGACTATTCATCTGGTGATGATATGTTGTTTGATATCAAATGTCAAGGATATCATATGGTCATAATAACACAAACAGATTTCGGAAGTCACAATTTAATTATTGCCATTTTCATTAATTACTGTTGTTAAGAAAATCATATATTATAAATATGATCCAGTACTGAGTTCCATTTGCATTTGATTACCTACAACCGCTTGGTTTGAAATGTCATTGTATGGTAGATTGATCATGGAGTGCAGTCATAAATCAGCAAGATATTTCCAGTTTATCTTGATGTCAATATGGCCACCAGCTGAATAAAGTGTACACACCCTCTATGTGTGTGTGTGTGTGTGTGTGTGTGTGTGTGTGTGCGCGCTCGCGTGCGCGTGCATGTGTATGTGTATGACTGAGTGTGTGTGTGTGTGTGTGTGCATGAGCAACTGAAGGTCAATCAGTGAGGAGCCCTGGGAATGTCAAAACTGTTGCAATCACACAATCAGGAAATCATCTCTCTCTCTCTCTCTCTCTCTCTCTCTCTCTCTCTCTCTCTCTCTCTCTCTCTTTTTCTCTCTCTCTCTCCCTCTCTTTCTCTCTGTCTCTCTTTTTTCGATAGTCATGATTAAATATAGTACTCCTTTCTCTGCAACACCTAATTAAGCAAACTGCTGTGCTAAATCATATATGTTGCTTCATGCCGAGAACTCTGAAGTGATGTGATTGGTTGTGTGTCACCTTGGAGACAGAATGTTTCCCTTTGTTGTTTGGTTTTCTTCTTTAATTAGGATGAAATGTTTGAGAATAAACATTTTTTGGTGAGTTTTGTTTTGTGGCACTGAGAGGAAACAAACAGGGAAGCAAAGAGAACCTTGGAGCACTCTCTTTCATCTTTTTTCTCTGAGTTTCCTCCAGAACCCATTTTCTCAAAGCTGCGTGTGTTGTGTTGTGGTGCACTGGCTTCTTTTTCAGCAGGGTCCTGTTGGGCTTTTCCTAAACTCTTTTCTCCTTAGATACCCCACACTTCCCTTGGGTGTGAGGCAAAGGAAGGAAGGAGATTTTACTCTGGCAGTCAGATATCACTGGATATGATACGCCATCGAATTCAAATGAATCAATCAGATTTATCGTAATGTGTCATAAGAACTTCAGTCTCCTGTTTTAACAACACTGTCCCTTATTTCTTGTTGTGACACAGTGTTAGCGAAATCACTGCTTGATACATGTGGCTAGTTTGAACAAGGGCATAATGTTAATTTCGACAATATCAGCGCTTAGATCATTAAGGAGGTGATTATGAGGCAGGGGAGTACATCCCTAGAGCTCTTTCAAAAAGTCAGCACTGGTTTCTAATGTCGACAAAAACTGCAGTTTAAGAACATTCTGTTCCAATTCAAAAGAATTCCCCTGTCGCAGCGTGCAAATGAGGCGAGGTGATGAAGCTGTGTTGCGGTTTTTTAAATTAATTAATTAATTAATTAGTTTGTTTGCTTGTTTGTTTGTTTGTTTATCAGTACAAAGAAACAGATTTACCATCACCTCCCAGTGAAAATAATCAATATATTTTTTTTCTAAATAATCCAGTCAAATTAGGGTCAGTTTTTAAGAGCATGTGCTTGCTAAAAAAAAACAAAAAACCCTGGTCTTGCGAATGAAAGAGCCAGATGGTTGTTCGAAGCTAAAATAGTGGGAGAGCCAATAAAGCTCCTGACATGTCCGTTCATGCAGGAAAAAGAACTGCCATCATTACAATTGATCTTTCCCTTAGGGCTGGGCTATTGACAAGGCGTGAAGCTCCGTCTTCAAGCTCCCTGTTCTGACCCGGCAGTCGTTTACCGGCAGTGCTGTGCTCTACCTTTGCCCAGACCAGCTAAAAGCAGCTCCACACCATGCCTGAACTGGTCCTGCTAACTCAGGCTTCAAAAAAAAACCCCACCAGATCAACTGCAACAGTCAAACTTACGCCATTCTTTTAGGCCCGTTTCCTTTGTGTTTCTTTTGGGCTGCGTGAGTACTGGATGATTTTATACATGGCATAATAGGTTAAGCTTCTTATGTTAGTGCTTTCCTCTTTTAAGCAACACATGACCCAGTGTAACGCTTCAGTATTATCAATATGCAGATTTTACCCTGGCATACACATTTTCCCAAAGTATGCTTGGCAGTGAAGTTTCATTTCATTCCGATAAATCATAAAGATAGAAATGACAGATGGTAAAAGCCAACTGCTGTTGTATTTGAACCTTAAGTGAACCTTAAGTTATCATCAAAAAAAGCATGATTTCTTTAACCGGTGCTGAGTTTGCTGTAGAGGATCTGGCAGGTAAGTCTGGTGTTACTCATACAGCGCACATGGCCTGTCCATCTGAGCCATTGTTTGATGACGCTGACTTTGATGCTGTTGGCTTGAGCTTTCTCAAGGACTGCAACGGTTGGTGACACAGTCCTCCCATTTGATGTTCATGATTAATCGAAGCCTCTGCTGGTGAAAGCGCTCAAGTTTCTTGATGTCTCGGCGGTACAGGGTCCATGTTTCGCATCCATCGAGTAAGGCTGAAATGACGATAGCTTGATACACCATGAGTTTGGTTTGTTGTTTTAAGTTTTTGTTTCTGAAGACATGATGGGATAGTCTTCCAAAAGCAACATGGGCAGCACAAATCCTGTTCTCCACATCCTTCTTAGAGTTGCATTGCATCAAGAGGAGACTTCAAAGGTAGGGAAAATGATCCACCTGTTCCAGAGGGGTGTTTGAGATGGTGATGTTGAAATCTGAAAGGGTCGTCCTTGGAGCAGGTTGTGCGAGCACTTTGGTTTTCTGTGTGTTCATGGTCAGACCAAAGCAATCATATGCATTCTTGATGCTATTAACCAACTGCTGCATCTCCTCAGGTGTATGAGCTGGTGAAGCATTGTTGTCTGCATGCTGCAGTTTGGTAATCCAGGTGATGTTGGTCAGCCTTTGCGAGCGGAGTCTGGACAGGTTGAAAAGTCCTCCATTGAAGTGATACCTGATCTCCACTTCTGGGTTGTTTGTTGTTGGTAGTTTGTGGAGCATGGATGCTAGGTACAGGGGGAAGAGTGTTGGAGCAAGCACACATCCATGTTTCAGTCTGTTGGTGATTAGAGAGATGTTATTGCTGATGAGATACTTGTCCAACCATGCCATTGAGGAGCGCTTGGACGAGTGTTAGAAATTGTTCAGGGCAGCCAAAGCGTTTTAGAACCATCCACATGGCAGATCTTGGCACGGTGTCGAAGGCCTTTTCCGGGTCATGGAACACTGGAAAAAAGAGGTTTTTGTTGTTCTGTACTCTTTCCTAGCGGCTGTCTTGTGCAGAATTTCATGTTGAGTGACTCAGTCAGGGTCTTCTCAGGGATGCCTTGGAAGCAGTTGAACAGGATAGTTGCCACAGATCCTGTGATCTCCCTCCTTGAAGATGGTAATGATGATGGCATTGTTCAGCAGATCAACAGGTACTCTCTGGTCTTACATTCAAGGGATGAGAGTGAGAAGCCTTGTTTTTAAAGGTAAGCCTCTATTCTGAGTGAGTTCCAGAGGGATGTTGTCCAGTCCAGGTGATTTCTTTGGCTTCATTCTGTTGATGGCTTCGCTGAATTCACGATATGTTGGCGGGGCCGACATCCAAGGTTGTGGAGGATGTTGGGGTATGTTTCGAAGAAAGTCTTCAGCAGCAGTTGAACTCCTGTTTAGGTTTGTGCTGAAATGTTCTCTCTAGCGCTTCAAGATGTTCTGGCTGTCGGTGAGGATGCTGGCATTGTCAGCTCTTTTCGGTGTTCCTGTTGAAGAGCGTGTTGGTCCGTACAGCTCTTTGGTTCCCGCGTAGAAGTTACGCAGGTATCTGGCATCTGCATACTTTTGAAGTTCTTTGGCTTTTTCTTGCCACCAGCTGTTCTGCTTCTCTCTGATTTGAGTTTGACATTTCTGCTTGAGCTCTTGAAATCGGATTTTCTTCACATTGGATGTTGGATCTTGTTTGAGGGGCAGGTGGGCTTCCTGTTTGGCATTGATGACTCGAGATTTCCTCATTATTGTCACCAAACCTATCCTGATTTATCTTTTTGCAAAGCCGATGGTTTTCTCAGGTAATTTTGTGATGATTTTTCGGACTGTGGTCAATTCTGCGTCCATGTCTTTTCTGTTGATGGGATTGCTGGTCAGCTGCTCTTTCACGTTTTCTTGGAATTCCTTAGTGACGTTTTCGTCTTAAAGTTTCAAGATGTTGAATTTTTCTTCTGGTTGGGTTTGCTAGGTGGATAAGTGTTTTTTGATGGATGGAGATCTTGAGTCAGCTGATGAAAAGTTTGTGCTCCGCCCAGCAGTCGTCTGTGTTTCTTTGTGTGTTTTTTGTTGGTGTGAAAACTGTAAGAGCCATTGATCTAAAAGCACTAGGGGCTATAGCCAATTTGAGACTCAGAGTCATTACGTGACCTCCACAGAAACGGCACGACCTCAGTTGCTGTGTTCAAATAAATAATTAACAAAACAATAAACATTCTCGACAACGCGACGTAAATCAAGCTACAAAACAAAGATGCGTGATTAAATTTTTTTCAATACGGATTTAATTCACTAATGCGATGAAGTCGCCATTGAAAATATATTTTCACCAGACACATAAATAGTTATACCGAAAGAAATACTGCCGCATACCTGTCGCATGAAACACAAGACATACAAAGACAAAGCCAAACATGACAGCAGTTCCAGGTGTGTCGACTGATTTCTCCAAGAATTCGAATTGAATTCTCTGCTTACACAGTTGCTTTTTATATATACATATATATATATATATATATGTGTGTGTGTGTGTGTGTGTGTGTGTGTATATTTATATATATATACATACATACACACACACACACACACACACACACACATATATATATATACTTATGATAACTTGCAATCAGAACAAAGCTACATACACGTTTACTATGTGCTACCTGACAGCATTATCAATTATGCATAACTAACATTTGTTGAAATTTCTAATTCTTCCTAAAACTTTATTTTGTGCACATATCTTTAGAGACAACTGAATTGACAAGATACCGAAGATGACTTACTGAACTTAAACTTGTCCGACTGGATCCATTCAGGCGGACGATATCTCTCCAAAACCTTCAACAGATCTAGGGCACAAAACCATGGGAGCCATCTTGAGTAGTATTGTCCAAATCTATTTGGCAGAGATGAGGCAGTGTGCAGAAGCTGCTGATCATGACCACACACAGAAAATCAGCAATGCGTTTCCATTCTGATCTAGCACAATTCTGTTATCCTTCATTTCAGCTTTTTCTCTGCTTTGTTACTCGCTTACATGGATCTTCAGACACAAATGACTGTTATATCTATAGTACATTCTGGAACAAATCAGTCAAACCGACTAATTCATTATCCGGTAAAATAACATTGGCACAGTAAGAAGAGTCTGGGCTAAAAGAAATCGCTCACGAACAAAATAAGAGATGAAATTAAAAAAAAAAAAAATTGTGCTTGAAATAATTGAAGTCTTTGAGCACTAATTCCACAAACAAAAGTTTTATTAGTCTAACAGTGCACTCCCACAAGTCAAAATGTCATAGCTGTCACTCACTTTCTTGCATTCTGGATAAAATCTAGTTTTTGCCTGACCGCTCTAGGGGTCCTAACAAGCTACTCCATGCTGCTGTCGATCGTGAGAGAGTGGGCGGACAAAGAGACCGCCACAGTAGGCTCTCCTGACCTTTGACCGTGTGTCTCTCATTCCCCTCAGTCAGCGACAAAAAAACTTGTCTACCACCGCCGAGCCTCAGGTGTGTCTGGACAAATGAGAGACACAAAAAGGCCAAAAGTATCCTTCCACGTGACAGCAGCCTCTTAGATCTGACGGGCACAAAAAAAAAAAAACCCAGGACAGAAGACAGATTGATTTTTAGAGACAGCGAGACAGTATGAGACAACATGCAGCTCTTTCATGTCTATTATCTCACATAGACAGAGTTATTTTGATTCCCTCTCCTTTTATCTTTTAAATATCGTGCGCACATCCGAAGTGGTTTTGGTCCACACCTGTCATTCATTGACTGGCTTACATAACCTTGCTTTGATTCTTTATGTAGTAATTTAGTACAGCATTCGTGCATTCGTGCTTAAGACAAATGTGTGTCTCTCCAGCTCTGAATCAGATTAAGAAGCCAAACTAGGTTACTGGTCAAGTTTGGTTGACGCCATTGTTTTCTTGCTCATGTTTGTTGTTGTTGGTCTTTGTTTTGTTTTGGGATTTTTTGGGGGGGGTTTTTTTGGTACTTGCTTGCTCTGTTGATACGCATACGGTGGAGAAAGAGAAGTGACTCACGGCTTTACGTCGCATTGATAAATGTCATTCTCTACATAAAGGTGAAAGCCACGAAAGAGGCGGACAGTACACCGTAAACCGGCAGCTCCACAATCTCATTTTAATTCTATAGGTACACATGCCACCATGTGTTAGAAACAAAAGAAGTCCATTCCAGTGATTGAATGTTCACGCGGCAATCTCTTTGAGACCCGGAAAAAACCAAAGCCGCGTTATTCGACCCCGTGCGTTTTTCTAATGAAGATTAAATACGGAGCAGAGACTTTACATTGGTCTCGCTGAAAGTTTCAGAATCAAGGCAGTGAATCAGGATGAAATCGATAGTTTTCATTCCAGTAATGAAAAAGTATGTGATTCAGGTAAGAAACAGGGGCACAGCAACCAGTCGTTCATGTCAATGTGTGTGTGTGTGTGTGTGTGTGTGTGTGTGTCTGTCTATGTGTGTGTGTGAACATTTCTCTCTCACCCATGATTAAAAGACCGGTTTTGAACAATGTCTGTATTTTTTTTTTTTTTCGTTCACTTTCCCTCTCTATATATCTGAACAGATACTTTGGCTTATCCTATCATATCTCTCTCTCTCTCTCTCTCTCTCTCTCTCTCTCTCTCTCTGAACACCCCATTCATCAGAGTTGCGTGACCAGAGAGAAGGGCTTGCCTCCTTGTAAATGGCTGTATGATTTTTCAAAGCCTGCTGATAGAGATCACTGAGCTGGAATGCAAATTGGAAGCAGATCAGAAAACATGGAGGCCCCTTAGCAGATGTTATAAGACAATATGATCCCCTGCCAACCAGTACCACACTGTGCTACCCTGTGCCCAAATTAAAGTCACCATCCACCAGCCTAAAGTCCACCAGCCAGTACCATCACACTGTGTTACCCTGTGCCCAAACTCAAGTCAACCTCCACCAATCAGCACCATCACACTGTGTTACGCTGTGCTCAAACTCAAGTCAACCTCCACCAGTCTGCTCCATCACACTGTGTTGCGCTGTGCTCAAACTCAAGTCAACCTCCACCAGTCTGCTCCATCACACTGTGTTACCCTGTGCCCAAACTCAAGTCAACCTCCACCAATCAGCACCATCACACTGTGTTACCCTGTGCCCAAACTCAAGTCAACCTCCACCAGTCAGCACCATCACACTGTGTTACCCTGTGCCCAAACTCAAGTCAGCCTCCACCAATCAGCACCATCACACTGTGTTACGCTGTGCTCAAACTCAAGTCAACCTCCACCAGTCTGCTCCATCACACTGTGTTACGCTGTGCCCAAACTCAAGTCAACCTCCACCAATCAGCACCATCACACTGTGTTACCCTGTGCCCAAACTCAAGTCAACCTCCACCAGTCAGCACCATCACACTGTGTTACCCTGTGCCCAAACTCAAGTCAACCTCCACCAATCAGCCCCATCACACTGTGTTACGCTGTGCTCAAACTCAAGTCAACCTCCACCAGTCTGCTCCATCACACTGTGTTACGCTGTGCCCAAACTCAAGTCAACCTCCACCAATCAGCACCATCACACTGTGTTACGCTGTGCCCAAACTCAAGTCAACCTCCACCAATCAGCACCATCACACTGTGTTACGCTGTGCTCAAACTCAAGTCAACCTCCACCAGTCAGCCCCATCACACTGTGTTACGCTGTGCTCAAACTCAAGTCAACCTCCACCAGTCTGCTCCATCACACTGTGTTACCCTGTGCCCAAACTCAAGTCAACCTCCACCGGTCAGCACCATCACACTGTGTTACGCTGTGCTCAAACTCAAGTCAACCTCCACCAGTCTGCTCCATCACACTGTGTTACCCTGTGCTCAAACTCAAGTCAACCTCCACCAGTCAGCACTACCACACTGTGTTACGCTGTGCTCAAACTCAAGTCAACCTCCACCAGTCAGCACTACCACACTGTGTTACGCTGTGCTCAAACTCAAGTCAACCTCCACCAGTCAGCACCATCACACTGTGTTACCCTGTGCCCAAACTCAAGTCAACCTCCACCAGTCAGCACTACCACACTGTGTTACCCTGTGCCCAAACCCAAGTCAACCTCCACCGGTCAGCACCATCACACTGTGTTAGCCTGTGCCCAAACCCAAGTCAACCCCCATCAATCAGCATAAGGAGGAATATCAGGTTTTCTGACAGACATTATTGATTACACAGGGTAAAATGGTAAAAATGTGTCTGTGCGTGTGTGAGACTTCTGTTTTTCTAGTATGGTCTTTATATATATTTATAATCACTAGATGATTTCAGTATGGTTTTTACACAGTTTGTCCGTCCCTGGCAGGTGGAGAACAGGGACTCAGGGTGATTTATAACAGATTTACGCTGAGCTGAAGAAACAATGGAGTGAGAGCACATGACAAGTTTGTCTCTTTGGCAAAAATATTATGTCAGTGTTTAATGTGGGCAACATGCTGTTTCTACATTTGGACAGCATAGGAATTTAAACCCAGTGTGTGTGTGTGTGTGTGTGTGTGTGTGTGTGTGTATGTGTGTTGTTTTTCTTTCTCTGAACTGAAGCACATTTTTCACTGTTATTGTTGGAACTTCCAAGCCTGAACATACAAAAGCCTCATTCAGGTGTTCTTCTCCAAATACTACAGTGAATGTTTATTAACACAAGTGTCTTTATACCCTGTTTGACAGTTTGAATTGGATGTGATATAGTGTTCGGTGATTGATTTAGATCGTAAGACACAGGAACACTAAGCAAGACAAAGTCCAGAGGGAGGAGTCAAAATGATCCGCTGACTGTGACATCATCAGAGAGGCTATTATTGCATATAGACAGAGAAACATAGGTCAACAAATCAACTTATGAAAACAGTCATTAGTGTAAGTTGACAACACAAAAGTGAAAAAACATGTAAAACTGGATCAAACCCTGACGTGAAAATATTTAATATGTCAGAATTAATCATATGGATGTTTGAATCACAGTTGTGGACACATTAAATAAACTGATCAGAGTAACATCCGCATTTCCTATGAAGCAACAAAGGTTATGGAATTAATCACAGACATTGCCAAATTAATCACGGATTTTGTCAATGGTCAAAAATCCATTATTCATACTTTTAATGTAAAAATGAATCAAACCTTGACGTGAAAATGATTATTATTCCAAACTGAAGTCGTTACACAGATGTCTGGCCCGCAGTTGTGGACATACAACTCAATAAACTGAACAGTCTCAGTCTATAAGCATTTCCTGCAAAGGAAAGAAGGTTGTGGCCAAACATTAATCACAGATATTGACAACTGTCAAAAAAAACAACAAAAAAAAACACATTACTTATGCTCAGTAACATTAGTACGTGACACCCTTTTTCCTGGAAGTGCATTCTGATGGGAGAAGCACAAAGAATGCACTATGTGTACATTTAACAGCAGAATATTCTGATCTCTCTGTGAAACACAGGGATAAAATGCATAGCGGAGAGAGAGAGAGAGAGAGATGGAAAGAGTAAGAGCAAGATGGAGGAGGGTGTCCATATTTTGATAGAAACACATGTCTCATGTAGCCTGTTTATAAACTACAAAACCGAAACGCAGCAAAAAAAAAAAAGAAGAGAAAGTTTCCCGGGTTCTCTGAAGATCACTGGCCGTCGCACTAAAATTCAGAAAAAAACGAAGGGGGGGGGGGGGGGCTTCAAGCGCCCTTATACGCGTTTAGTGTCTGGAGAAGGTCAGTTGATCTATGGTACATCTCCTCAGTGCTATCAGCTGAAGGGAAATATCTGAGGCAGCCCAGAGACAGCTGAACGGTAAGTCAGAGTGAGGAGATACGGAGAGAGAGAGAGACAGAGAGAGAGAGAGAGAGAGAGAGAGAGAGAGAGGAAGTATTGCCAGCAGAGGTGATTTTCTCTTTAGAGATGCCGGAGTTGGATTAGCTGAGCCATTCGGGTCGTATCTCCCCATCTCCTCTCTGAGGAACCGGGCAATGCCTCTGACTCTTTGAACATGTTCATGCGTCTTAGTTACGCATCAAATGAGCCACAGCGAAGCATACCATTTGTTAACAATAATAGTTTTTTGCTCAGATAAAATTCTTCAAAATAATTTCTACCATATCTGCACCAGAGCGAAGACTGTTTTTAATTTGAACGACATTGTGCCTTAAAGAGCATGTTTAGAAAGAATGCCTGTCCCTTTTTTTTTTTTTGTAAAAGACATATCCAGGATGCACATGATTGCCAGATTAATAAATAAATGAATAAATAAACAGACAAACAAATTAATAAATAAATTCTGATACTGTGTGTACCTTGTCTTTTGTTGAAGAACACAGAGATTTAACATCACTTTTTGTGCGTGTGTGTGTGTGTGTGTGTGTGTTTTTGCAATATTTCTCGAGATGAAGGACATGACGATTACAATGGAAAGGACACAGAACTGTCCATCAGTTAAATTCAGAAGAAAACAATGTGCATGTTGCCTACCTCTTTCATGTATTTATGAACGGCAGTGTGATTGAGTTGGCATGGAATCTTTGTCAATATTTTTGGCCTTTGTCACATGCAGTTCCTCTGCCTTGAAGTGCCCAGAATGGCAGATCTCTACTCTGCCCACTTAACCTTCCTGATCCCAGCAGGGCAGATGGCATCGCCTGTTGACATTTCCGCATCAATATTCTCTCAAGGTTTTGATTAACTTCAAATTTCTCATGGTTACATGTGTTGACAAATGTCAGCAAATGTCAAGGAAATGTCAAGGGCTAGTGTGGCCAGAACAAACTTCTGTTAGTGTGGGAATATCATGTCTCCATTCTGTGTGATCGTCTGTGTGGCCTGGGACCTCTCTTTGGCCCAAAGTATAAGAGTCCAATTCTGACCTCATTGAAAACTATGTCTGAATGGGCACACAGCAGAGGTCTCTGTTAATGTCTGCTCACAGTCACCGGCCCGACTCAGTTTACACAAAAATGATTAAAAAAAAAAAAAAAAAGAAGATATCGTTTACTTTGCCAGTCACATCTTCATAAATCTAATAAATCTTGAAACCACAGAAATAAACTCATATGTAATAAAACAAATCGATGAACTGTGTGAATGTATTTAATATGTCCTTTATGGGTATTTGTACATTAGAGTTGGAGTTGCATTGATTCTGTTGTGAGAAACCAGGAGCTAGAAAACAAACGAACAACAAATCTCTGAGATGGGAATGTTACCAAATCCTGAGTATAACCGGCAAACCTCCACATTAGCGTCTACAAACAAAAAAAACAAAAAAAAAAAACAAAATCAAAACAATAATACAAAAAAAAAACAAAAACAAAAAACGGTTACCTAGTTGTTAGCATTCACTCTGTGACTGCTTGGTACAAAGGTAATAGTTCAGAGAAGGACACCATCATAAACATGACCCGCTTCAAAAAGCTGCTGACACAAGGCAGAAACAATCTTTTTCAAAAAAAAAAAATAGGTCACCGAGGTGAGCACGAGAAATGACCGAGTGTTACCAAAAAGCTGCGCTTTGAAGCCTGCAAGTGAAATATGAGTGTAACATGTGTATTACTGTAAATTAGGGGTACGCTCCGCTCTGTGTTTTTGCCTCTCTCTTTTTTTTTTTTTTTTTTGTAGGCGTATGTTTCCGTGTTATTAGTGCAGAACGTATGATGGAGTGTGTGCGGGGCAGTGTGCATCTGCAGGAGTGTATGAGGCATAGCCTGTTAGTGACGCTGCACGTGGAAGTCGGAATTGATTTCCAGATTCCGTTCCCTTCAGGTAACTAGGCTAACATGATGAACTAGTCTCCCCCTTACCCACTAGCCCCCATCGCTCTAGTTAGCAAGGAGTGCGCGTGTAAAACCTGGGAACTGGAAGGCGCCAATAAATCTCAACACACAGAGAAACAGTGGGAACTTACGCTCTCCCTTCTCTCAGCCACTTACTTAATGTTTCTCTTCCTCCTGTGTTCTTTCTCATTCGTGTCTCTCTCTCTCTCTCTTTTTTTTTTCTTTCGTTCATTCTGGAACAGTTCCACACGTGTTACCGTAGCACAGAGAGGAAGAGAAAATGGAGCAGGTGCAGCCTCCATAAAGTTCGATGACTGTATCTAATGTGAGACTTTTTCTAGGAGAGAAAGTTCAAGACCGGAAGGTAGAGTGGAAGTTTTGAGCCTCTTGTGAGCATGTGCAGGATTCCCTTAAATTTCAGCACCAATTGAGGGATTAATTAGAACATCTGCGGTGATGTTTGCATACAGGCGACTATTGATTTAAAATTTAAATTTTGACATATCTATATGAAAACAACATTAGGTGTCAGACTGCACTTTCCTCAGTGAATAAATACAATAAAACGGATTTCATTCATTCCTCTGTGCATAAAAAAAAGGAATAAAAATGGCAGAAAATAAAACAGAGACATAAACACAAAGCGATGCAGTGAGTGTTTTGTACTCCTGCCCTCTATGTCTAAGACCATGGATGAGAGGCACTAAACATGATCTAGTGCCTGCTGAGAGAGTATATTCCTCTATCTCCATCACACTGATAAACTCAAGCTCTGCTCTTTGACAGGAGACAAAATAAAAATAAAAAAAAAAAAAGAAAAGAAAGAAATGAGGTCGTTATCGAGAGCTGCTGCGTTCAGTCTGCTCAGATAAGTCCACCTGACGACGGAGGGGCGAGGATAACGCGTGTCACAGAGGTGCCATTCCCGCGCCCTCTTCGTCTGAGGATGGTTTTACGGCACAGGCGGCCCCGCCTTCGCTTCCCGTGACCGTCAGTCTCCTGTACGTTGCACCCTAATATTTTCGTTGTTTCTGTTTTAGAGTTTGGATAGCCATACGGCCGTCTTTACTAAGGTGAGGAGGAAAGAGCTTACGTTAAAATGAAAACAAGTCACAACGGATGCAAGTCACGTTTTAATCCTGCGTCTACTGCTGTGACAACCTGGTGTTTTGCTGAAGTCTCAAGCTATT
This sequence comes from Chanos chanos, assembly GCF_902362185.1. NCBI lineage: Eukaryota > Metazoa > Chordata > Actinopteri > Gonorynchiformes > Chanidae > Chanos > Chanos chanos. Next base: position 49,380,290 of record NC_044499.1, on the reverse strand, counting down.
ACAGAGCTCCAGAGGAGGGGGGAGAGAACGGCAGTGCACAGGAGATAAGGGGGCTGAGGAAGGGGAACAAGTTGACATCTGTTCAGCATTGAGACAATGAGCTTTGACGGAGATTAAAAAAACTCTGAATTTTCAATAGGAAGTATATGAATGAATGAACGGTGACGAGGAACACAGGAAAGTGAACGCGACACCTGTCTCTCCACAAACAGAACAAACTTTTCTAAGTACCAGCAAGCATCAATAACAAGAGAGTCTCACAGCAGTGCATGGGCAGCAGACAAAGAGCTGCTGGGTAAGAGAAACTCTGGTTCTTGATTTGTGTAATGTTTTATAAAGAAGCTGTCAGTAATGGCTATCCTTAGACATTTAGCACAGCGAAGACTGACAGCTCAAGGTTTGTTTTTGTTTTGTTTTGTTTTTCTTGGTTATGCGACCTTACCAGATCTGCTAGTGTGCTTCTTCTCACAGGTACTGTTATATCACCCTGTTGGAGTGCTGCTTACAAAAAGAAAAAAAAAAAAGAAAGAAAAAAGTCCAAACCCTGTCCAATCCTCTGTGCTGGGCACACACACATACACAAGCTTTGCCTCACGAAATGTCAAATCTATAGGCGGCCACCGCAGTGTGACGGAGTACATTTACAGCCTAAACGCACTCCCCTGGGCTTGCATTCTCCCCCTCTTCGCTGACCTTCTCGGCTGATGAATATGTATGGTCAGGTCCTCTTCTCTGTACCATCAGCACTCTTGTTGGGTGAGGCGGTGGAGAATACTAAACTCAGATCAGTTATCCGCCCAGTCAACACCAGTCAGGCCCAGCGCCAACAAACTGACTCCGCCTGCCCGGACTCTCTCGTCAGACACTGATCCGGCAAGCGTACCGGGAGGGACACCCCACCCCACCCCACCCCACCCCATCCACCCCAACGACCGCTCGACGCACATAGCCGATGACACGCATAGGAGGCGCTGTGTTGTTCGAGTCGCCGCTGTTGCGTTTTTCAAATAGGACAGAACAGTATGTTGGGGAGGGAGCTTCTGCTGTATCAAAGCATGGAGCAGGAGCTTTAGCTAATGATATCCCCTGGGAAGGAGGAGAAGAGACCTGGAATCTTCCTCTTTGAACAAGGGCCAGCTTTGCCATGATGCCAGGGGATGCAACGAAAGAAAAAAAAAAAAAATGCTATTGAATAAAAAATTGGGGATATAACCACCAGAGCAGACCCAATGACAACGAGGAGAAAAAAAAAAAAAAAAAAAGTTATACAATGCTCTTAAGAAACGGACCCAGGCAGGACCTCATTACGTTACCCAAACAATTTTGCCGCCTTGCTCCGAAGGAATGAGGCTTAAGATTGGCTGTTCTGAGCTGTAGCATGACGACACAGCGCTAACCAACGGCCGGGCAATTTTTTTTTTTTTTAATTGCCCGAGGCTATAACATTTAAGGAGCAGAAACACGGGTAAAATGTCAGTCCCTTTCGATCAAAGAGAAAGAGAGAGTGAGAGAGAAAGAGTGAGAGAGAAAGAGAGAGTGAGAGAGAAAGTGAGAGAGAAAAAGAGAGAGAGAGAGAGAAAGAGCGAGAGAGAGAGAGAGAGAGAGAGAGAGAGAGAGAGACGAATAAAGCCACCAACAGCTCCCTCTGCAAGAGACTTTCATCAGGGCTTTGAGATCACCAACTTTTCTGGGTGAAAACTCCAGTTGTGTGTGTGTGTGTGTGTGTGTGTGTGTGTATGCGTGAGTGTATTCCTTCAACTCAGGTGATCAATGTATTTTGGGTCTATAGTCGGCCTGCTGAGAGACTTGTGTCCTGCGGCCCCTCTCTGGAGCTGCTACCCCACCAGCCGTCAGCCAATACGCCCGGCCACATGCAGGAGAAAAATCAATGCGGCCCAATCCGGAGAAGTCTTCAAGCGGTTTTCTCCGGCTCCGGGTAACAGCTCTGATGATGATGTGCAAAAGCTGGAGATTGTCTCACACAGGCTTCCTTTATTAAAGATAGACTGGGCGAACTTTGGGGAGACGCTTCGAAACAAAAAAAGGAATGAGAGAAAAGCCCCAGTTCTCTTCGAGATGAAAGGGACTGTGTTTCATCAAAAGAATCGTAGAGTTAACAGAAAAACCGGGGATCCTCGACTGGACGTACTTGTCAATAACAGCAGGATTTTACATCAAAACATCCAGATAAACACGAGGTTTCGGGGGGGAAAGACCAAAAAAAAAAAAAAAAAGATAAATTAGAGGGCGAGAAAGAAAAGCAAGTTGTGTAAGACTTGATTTGGATGAGTTTTTATTGACTGTGTTGGGTACGCTGTTTTTAAACAGTAATTTAGAATTAAAATGTAGTTCAATTATTCAAAAATGTCCCCTTATTGCGAGTGGTGTGTTATATTAATAGATGTTATTATATTAATAACAAATATCTTTCCTCTCAGCAGAGAGACATTCTGGATTTCGGCACAGTCATCAGAGAGCTGTTCTCCTCGGGCACTTTACATACCTCTGTTTGCGCCTTTACTGGAGTTTGGCCTTTTTTGAATCTGGATGCTTACCACAAACACATATATTTCCACTATTCTTAACCGATGTCATGAAAAACCTACCTTTCCATGAATATACCCTCAAAAGAACCACAAGTTGACTCCTTTAAAAGACAGGTAATATCCTAATATAGTATCCTTTCACCTGTCTGGCTTGCTTGATTCACTCTCAGGGCTTCTGTAATGAATAAAAGGTGTTTTAATCATTGTTGACCCTTGATACTTCTCCATTACCATGGTGACGGCTGGGATGACTCTGGGTAATTGTAAGCCTCCAGTGAGCTTATTACAGAGCCTGCAGGCAAAGGTAAGAGTCTCTCTCCCTCTCTCTTTCTCTCTCTCTCACACACACACACACACATGCACACACACACACACGCACGCACACACACAGACTGTAATGACCTCCAAGGGGACCCACCACCACAGAGTCTCAGCTCCCAAGTCTGAGAGACTATGGGTTATCCACTACACTGACAATTATTCTTCAGCCTCACTTTCCATCTACCAGGGCCTGACATGTGGCAGCCAGACCCCCCCCCCCATTTCATTCGTGAATGACAAGTCTATTTTTCAAAACTCCTCGGCAGACACATCACATACACAGCCTGTCCCACGGTGTTAGATTAAATTAAATCACCTATAAAGCCGTATGTGATATCATGTAATCCCGTCTCACCGGAGAAAAACGTCATTAAGAGATTACGTGAACGCTCAAAAACAACAACAACAACAGCAACCTCACGCAACCCGTTTTAGCAGTGCACAGGTAACTGTTGAACTAAAGGAAACCCTTAGGCGAATGAGGGATACGCAGTATTTGGAAAGCAGGTGTTTCCACACAGATGTGGCTGAGTTCATTCGTCAAGTAAAATCTCATCATGTCCATCTGCCCATTATTTTGGCTGTCATGGCTGGAAGATGAGATCGCGGTCACTTTAAAAGAGGAGTGATCGTTCGGGGAAGGAGCTCAAACAATGACGACCACTCAGCTTTGGGATGTTTCACAAGGAAACAGTAGCTAAAGTGATGCAGGCGTGGAATTCTAAGGGGAAAAACAGGATCAGGATCAGCAAGTCAACCATGTCCAATAGCACAAACATCTTGACACTAAAACCGTGTGCAAAACAGACAAGTAACTCCATTGACTGCAATATCAATCTAGGGTTTGAGCAAGCAAATGTTTCATCAAGAACTTAACAGAGAGGGATGCTTTGATTCATTTATACTGTATAAACCTCCTGTTACACCTCAACATGTAAGTAAAATGCCGCACATAATGACAGGCCACGAGAAGCTGAAATTGAGAAACTGAAAAGGTAAAAAAAAAGTCACTTGGCCAGATGAGTCCTCCGTCCAGCAGGTGAATACATTTGTAGAACACACCCAAAGAAATCTCCAGAACTGAGCTGAGAAGGTTTAGATCCATTCACGGCCTCAGAGCGGGAGGAAAGAGCCACTTCGTGCATATATTCATAATAACCCCATGGTGAAGGATTCCCATGATGACCTCCCCAATTAGTGCTTCCATGGGTGCTCACTGAATGGGGCTATGGGCTCAAAATGTCAGCACGCGTCAACCCAACTTTAGGCCGTACCCGAGAGAGCAGTTTCGACCACTCTAGGTACTTTTTTTGAAAAGAAAATTACAGCAATCTTTTCAGTTCTACGTCTGTCGGTGGTATATTATGAGTTCTCCGCCAGTCAATATAATTTAATTTCTTGTAAGACACTCAGGATAAGAGAGACCCTATGACAAAATTGAACAAAATTGTAAATTGATTGTAAATTGGTGGAATTTCTCCTGGTGTTGTATCTCTCCAGTACACTTCCAGATGTTCACAGAATCCGTGCCAAGATGCACTGAATATGTTCTGGCGGCTCATGATGGTGGAATGCCCTTTTAACACCTCTTCTCTTGTTTTTTTTTTCC